>NW_026689824.1:67500-97500 GCF_943734765.1 Anopheles ziemanni | reverse complement strand
GAGCTGCTCGCTCCTCGTTCCACTCATGTTGCAGTTCGGAGGTGATGCGCCTTGCGGCTTCCGCAATCAAACTCCAGTCCTCAGGTCCCCGGAGGAGGAACTGCCACATGGTGTCGGGACTCACGCTCTCCGGCTCGCTGCCTCGCCCGCGAAGAAACTCGGCTCGGACGCCAGCGAAACGAGGGCACTCGAACATCACGTGCTCGGCAGACTCGATGATGTCCGGGCACTGCGGGCACTCAGGGGACGAGGCAAATTCCTTATTGTGCAGGTACTCACGGAAAAATCCGTGCCCGGAGAGCACCTGACACAGATGGAAATTCACCTCTCCGTGTTTCCTTTGGTGCCACGCAGCTGGGTCGGGGAGAACTCGCCGGGTCCATCGGGCGAACCGTCCTCCCGTTCTGCCAACCTCGTCCCACTTGTCCTGCCACTGGTAATATGTGGCGAGACGCTCCTGCTCCCGCATCTCTTTAGCCGACAGACCCCCAGGGTCGGCGTTCACTCTACGATGGTAATAGCGTGCGTCCTCTTTTACCAACAGCGCTATTGGGATGGTACCCGCTATCACTGCGGCAGCGTCGTATGAGATTGTCCGGAATGCGAAGGATGCTCCGACCACAACCCTCTTCTGGACCCTCTCAAGCAGCCGTTGCTCCTCCCTGGTTTCAACACCCTCGTGCCACACCGGTGCACCGTAGCGGAGGATGCTGTTGACGACCGAAACCAGGAGGCGACGCTTCTTGCACTTTGGCCCACTGTGCCGTCGCATCAACAGTGCAAGTGCTGTCGCTACTCGAGAAGCCTTTTGAGTGACTTGCTTGACGTGCTCTGACCACTTTAGATTGTGTTTGATGCGCACTCCTAGATATTTGATGTCGGTTGCCGAACGAAGAGGAACTCCGTTGATGTTAACCGGGATGTTCTTGTAATCCTTCTTCTTCTTCGACACCATCACAATATCCGTCTTAGCTGCGGCGAGCTCCAGCTGATGTTCGCGCATCCAGGCCACAACCCTATTCACAGACTCCTCCGCCAAACTCGCGGCCAGTGCTGGCGTGGGTCCTGGTGCCAGGAGCACGAGGTCGTCAGCGAAGGCGACGAGCTCTACACCGGCGGGCATGTCGATGGACAGGACGGCGTCATACATGGTGTTCCACAGCGTCGGACCAAGTATGGAACCCTGTGGGACTCCCGCCGACAATTCCCGGGTGACCGGACCGTCCGACGTCTCATAAACCAGCAGCCGTCCCCGAAACCAGCTTTCCAGTATCCGCTGCAGGCATGCCGGAACGTGCTTTTCTTGCAGTGCTTTGGCGATGGACCGCCAGCTCGCCGTGTTAAAAGCATTGCGTACATCCAATGACACCACCATCAGACACTTGTTAGCCCTCCGATCCGTCATTCGGTGGGCCATCGCACGCTGGCCGGCCTCCTTAACACGTTCAATCGCCTGAATTGTAGACCTGCCCTTTCTGAATCCATACTGAGACGGCGACAGGCGAGGGTGATCTGGGTCTTCCAGGTGTTCATTTAGGCGATCCAATATCAGCCGCTCCAAGATCTTACCTGATCCGTCGAGCATCCCAAGAGGCCGAAAGGATGACGGGTCGCCCTGAGGTCTTCCGAACTTGGGTAGCAAAGCAAGTCGTTGTCGCTTCCAGTCAGCGGGAAAGGTGCATTGATCGAAGCACTCCTGGAACACGCGGCGGAACGTCTCCGTGTGCTCGCGAACAGCGACCCTCAGTGCCGCATTGATGATGCCATCGGGTCCCGGGGCCTTAGTGGGCACCATCCGCGCCGCGATCGCCAAGAGCTCCTCATCCGACACCTCCCTCACTGGTTCCTGCGTTGTCTGCCCCCAATCGACCAGATCCGGTGCAGGCCACTCAAAAGTGCCATGATCCGGGAAGAGTTCCGACACGACGTGCTGTAGAATCGCAGGATCTCGCTCCGGGGGGACGCGGCTACCCTTAAGGCGTGACGTTACTACCTTGTAGGCAGTGCCGAAGACGTTGTCCTCAGCTTCCGCAATCATCTCATCAAAGCTACGGTCCTTGCTTGCCTTGATGGCACGGGCGAGTTCCTTCTTACAGCTCCTGTGCCGTTCTCTGGCCAACTCTCGCTGTGCACCGGTTCCGGCGGTCAAAATCGCATCCTCAGATGACTTGCACTGCTCCCTGAGAAGGCCGATTTCCTGCGTCCACCAGTACATTTCCGGTCTCACCAAAAACTGCGCTGGCGGTGCCCTCTGCATCACCTCATCGCAGGCTCTAGTAAGTCCAGCGGTGAGAGTCGCCGGTGATACAGCCGCTTCGGCAAACCCGGAAGCCTGGAGCGCGATCTGGAAGGCTTCGGGATGGAATTGACGCAACTTCCATCTCGGTCCAATCTGCTCGCGTTGTCGCTGCCGGTCGCGATGCTGGTGCTGTTGTTGCGGTTGCCTCTGCTGGTGTGGTGAAGCGCTGCTGACTGGTGTCGCGGATACGCTGAATCTCACGTATCTGTGGTCACTGTTGGTGAAAGTGTCGAGCACCCGCCAGTCGTTACCGGGTTCAATGGCCGGACTGGCGAAGGACACGTCGACCACACTTTCAGTAGCACTGCCGTTGCCGACGAACGTGGGCACACTGCCGCGGTTCAAGATCGCCAGGTCAAGCTGGTCGACGACCTCGGCGAGATCTTCACCACGCGGCTTCGTCCTCGCGCTGCCCCATCGCACGTGCCAGGCATTGAAGTCGCCCGCCAAGACTACGAGGGGGTGTGCTCTGGCCTCGATATCGATCTCGTCGAGCAGCCGCTGGTAGTCCTCGTCCGTCCATCCCGGTGTTGGTGGGGCGTAGCAAGAGATGAAGGTCACCCCCGCCACCTGGACCGACACCAGTCCTACCCTACTTGCCCAGACTCGCTGTATGGGCAAGGCTCCGGTCGTTATAACAGCTGCCTTCGCTGTCGAGTCCACCGCCCAGTTCCCGTTATTGGGTGGAACACGGTAGATCTCCGACGCCAGCACAATGTCGATCCTTTGCTCCCGTGCGGTCTGGAGCATGAGGTCTTGTGCTACCCTGCTGCGCGCCAAGTTGATCTGGAGGATCTTCAACCCAGCGTCACGCCCTCTAACAGTGGTGTTCGAAACTAGCGGGAACATGACGGCTGGCTACTTCCGCTGCAAACCGGTGAACCTGTCTGATGTTGTCCGGAACACGTAAGGCACTTGGGGCCCGAGCTGCACTCCTTGGCCTTGTGCTGCTTCGATCCGCACCGGAAGCAGCACTTGGAGTAGTCAGGGCCGGTGCACTCGCGAGAGCGGTGCCCCTTGCCAAAGCAGCGGTAGCAGAGCTGCTCTCCTGCAGGGACCGATGCGAGCGCCTGCACGACGCAACTCGTGTTCCCTATGGTGACCCGGTGACCGTCGAGAAGCTGGCACTGCCCGCGCGGCAGCTTGATATGGGCTTTCTGCAGCCCGTCGTACCGCCGCCACAGCCGAACTGCCTCGCCCGGAACCGTCAGCCCCGCCTGTCGCTTAATCGCCGAAATCAAGTCATCGACAGTCGCCAGCATGTCGATTCCTGTGATCGCGGCCGTCTGCTTGTCGACAAGGAGGTGGGCCACTCCATCCTCCTTGATGGCTTCGCTGACATCGGCCAACACACTCTCGCAGTCCGTGTTCGGCTTCAGCCACAGCGACAGCTTCCGCTCCCCTGTGCGGCAAACCCTCGCCACGAACTGATCCACATTGGTCTTGGAACGCACTGCCTTGTATGTGTCGAGGAAGGCCTTGCCCTCGTTGGCCTCGAGGACGATCACCGCAGGCCTCTCCACTTTAGCAGCGCTTTTTCCCGCTTTCTGTGGTGCTGCTCTCTTGTCTCCCTTGGCCACGACTTTAGCAAAGGATGCTGGCTCCGCATGCACCTTGGCTGCCACAGCCGCTGCTTTCTTTACCTTCGGTTTTGGCTTTTCTGGAGCCATGGCCTGGGACGAGACGGCCTCGACCGGGATCTCGGGGACATCAGGCGTGATGACGTCGTCCATGCCCGTCGGTTCGCCCTCTTTTTTCTTGCCGCGCCTTGCCCGGGTCCGCTTTCGTTTTGGAGTGTCGCCAGGTGGATGCTGGCTTTGCCCAACAGCACTGGAGTCGACGACATGTTGTTGTTGCTGCTGCGTAGCTACCGCCAACTCTCCCATCGAGTGGAGTCCACTTTGGAGCAGCATAAGTTCTCTTTCGCTGGCTGCCGCACGCTCACGAAGGCTAATGTTGTCTCGCTTCAGCTCCTGATTTTCACGAGACAACAACTTCAGCTTTGTCTTCAGCTCCGCGTCGCCATCCTTTGCCGTCGCCCGGCCCGTCTCCATCTCGCTAACCTTAGCGAGGAGAGTCTCGACGGTTGCCCGGAGCTCCCTCAACTCGCTGCTGAGGCTTGCGATAGTCGGCTCCTGCTGCGGGACTTCGGCCACCTGCTGGACGACGGTTGAGTTGAGCTCGTCCTCGTCGCTCTCCTCT
This sequence comes from Anopheles ziemanni, assembly GCF_943734765.1. Taxonomy (NCBI): domain Eukaryota; kingdom Metazoa; phylum Arthropoda; class Insecta; order Diptera; family Culicidae; genus Anopheles; species Anopheles ziemanni. The sequence goes on along the minus strand of NW_026689824.1, from coordinate 92,999 downwards.
GAAATCTCCATATCACTGGCTAGCAGGGCCATCCGCTGCACCACCACCACCGGCCGAGTGGGCGTCGCAGTCGATGGCGCGACACTGCCTCCCTTTCGCTGCCGAGTCAACGGCAGCGCAACCGATGATGTCATCACTTTGTCCCCGTCGTCCTTCGGCGATGGCGCGGTAGCGTCACAGGTGGACCGGAGCCTGACGGACCGACGCGTCGAAGGCTCCCCCGATGCCTGCTCCATTCCCCTACTGCAACCCTGAAAATCGCTGTGGGCAATGGGTTAGGTTGCGGAGAGCCAGGGTGGAGTGTCTGGGAAGGGAAGGTGGGAAGGGGAAGGGGAGTGGAGGAAGGCCAAGTACCGGTGCGAAATAGAAACTCCAACAAATAAAAGGCCAAACCAATCTTTTTCCCCTTTCCAAATCTGAGCTTATATCTCGGTTCTTCTCTGCGATCAGGTGCCGCCTGGTTGACAAATCCGCAAACCGCCAGCCGATACACTCGCCATAAAACTCAGAGTGCCGCCTGGTTGTGATAACCGGTGATCTCCACCAGCCGAGACACTTGATGAACTGAAGGCGCCGCCTGGTTGTGACGTTGAAAAGCTCAGCACCGGTGCCGCCGCCTGGTAACAGTGTTCGAAATCTCCGTGAGCCGAGACACCCGCCACGACCCGAAGCGCCGCCTGGTGGCAATGCTGGCAATCCGCTGGTACTGGTGGCGCCGCCTGGCGGCCAAGTTCGAAACCAAGTTTAGCCGAGACACACTGAAATATTTCACCGGGATGATCGAACCTCGAAATTTTTCAGCCGAGACACATGAAACATTTCACTCTTAGCCGAGACACCTTGAAAAGTTTCACTGAAACATTTCAACCGGATGGTTGGTCCATGAAATATTTCAGCCGGGACACTTGAAACATTTCACCCCCAGCCGGGACACCTATCCGGGACACACTGCCGCCAACGGTCAATTAAAAATACCGGCCAATTTGGATAACCGGCCAATTTGAATTACCGACCGATTTGAATTAACGGCCACTTCAAACCAACGGCCACCGACTCCACCAACGGTCAATTTGAACGACCCGAAAATCCGGCACCAACGGTCCTTTTTTGAAAAACTGGATCAGATGACACGGAGCCCGATTCGGCTTAGGTGAAATCGCTCGGATCTTCGAGTCCGAATCCGGCTGGAAAATGGACGATCGAATCTTCACCTGCCAAAATTTTTGCACCGCGTGCTTTCACTTTATTTACACTTATTTTGCGCTGAATTCGTCTTTTTTCATACGGTTTTCTCTGACTTTCGTTTTAAAACACCATCTGTCATCTAAAAAACCACATCCGGCCAGGATCCGGACACTTTTTTAACCGAAAAACACGTAGTCCCAAATGGGGCTACGCCCCGGGCCGCTCTCCATACAAAATGTAAACAAACACTTTTCTTTCTTATTTTTCGTTGAAATCGATGATTTTAATGCGGTTTTCACTACTAATCTGTAGATTGGCACTAGTTTTAACGATTACAACAAACTTTCGTGGGTTCTTTAAACTTTTTACGCGAAATTTTTATGAAAAACACGGAGCGACGCTCAGCACGTGTTGACACTACAGCATTTGACAGCTCACCACACAGGGATAACTGGCTTGTGGCCGCCAAGCGTTCATAGCGACGTGGCTTTTTGATCCTTCGATGTCGGCTCTTCCTATCATTGCGAAGCAAAATTCACAAAGCGTAGGATTGTTCACCCTTTCAAGGGAACGTGAGCTGGGTTTAGACCGTCGTGAGACAGGTTAGTTTTACCCTACTGGTGTGCAAGTACTATCTCAATGGAATTCCTGTGCAGTACGAGAGGAACCACAGGTACGGACCAATGGCTCAATACTAGTCCGAGCGGACTTTGGTATGACGCTACGTCCGTCGGATTATGCCTGAACGCCTCTAAGGTCGTAACCGAACCAGGCTCTTAGTATATGTATAGGAGTCGTTAGCTAGATGGCTAATAACATCACGAGACCGGATTGAGTCTTCTATAGACTCTTTCCATTTATTGGAAACCCTCAAACTGAGCCTATCGCGAGTGCGCTCGCCGAAGTACCTGAAGTGGGAAAAGGCGTTGTGCTTGCCGATCTTCCAAGAATAGTTTCGACTCCTAAGACCACCCGAAAACGACGGGTTTGCAGGCTGGGCGCTACGCATTGAAGAGAGATGTACATTTCGATCCTTTCAGGCGACCCATGCTTGGTGGTTGTGTGCGGTGTGCTCCCCCCGGGGGGCACATGCGGCATACCGTGTGTGGACTAGTTGGACCCACCCTTGCGGTGGACCGACCGGTCAGTGGTGTTTGCGGGTTAACACATGCGAGCGTTGCGGCCCAGAGGCCTTACCGCCTTTCACTGCGGGTTCGTCAAGAACTTGGAGATGGTCGCAACGCATCGGGTCCTCCCGGGGTACTTGGTGTTTGGATGCTGGCTTGGTGATTAAACACTTGATATTCCATCTTCGGATGAATTTCGGGTGTCACCTGTTGCCTAAGACCACTTGCATGTTTAGCTCGCCGTGGGGTAGCAAGCGTTGTGATCTAATGGCCTTACCGGGCAAACACTTTCGGTTCGTCAAGGACTTGGAGTGCCGGGACGGGTTGGCGGATCCATCACTCTGAGTATGCCGGGTTGATACTTGGGGTTGGTTTGGTTTTGGTGACCCAATACTAGATGTACCATCTCGGTGGTATGTCAGTATCACCTATACTCCAGACCACTTGCATGGTTAGCAAGCGTTGTGATCTAATGGCCCAACCGGGCAAACACTTTGGGTTCGCAAGGACTTAGAGTGCCGGGACGGGTTGGCGGATCCAACACTCTGGGTACCTCCGGGTACTTGGGGTTGGTTGAGGACTTGGTGAACAAACACTTGATATACACTCTCCGGATGTACTTCGGGTGTCACCTGTTGTCCGAGGCCACTTGCATGGTCGCAAGCGTTGTGATACAATGGCCCTACCGGGCAAACACTTTGGGTTCGCAAGGACTTGGAGTGCCGGGACGGGTTGGCGGATCCAACACTCTGGGTACCTCCGGGTACTTGGGGTTGGTTAAGGACTTGGTGAACAAACACTTGATATACACTCTTCGGATGTACTTCGGGTATCGCCTGTTGTCCGAGACCACTTGCATGGTTAGCAAGCGTTGTGGTCTAATGGCCCTACCGGGCAAACACTTTGGGTTCGCGTGGACTTAGAGTGCTGGTAGTGGTTGGCGGACCCAACACTCTGGGTACCTCCGGGTACTTGGGGTTGGTTGAGGACTTGGTGAACAAACACTTGTTGTACACTCTCCGGATGTACTTCGGGTGTCACCTGTTGTCCGAAACCACTTGCATGGTTAGCAAGCGTTGTGGTCTAATGGCCCTACCGGGCAAACACTTTGGGTTCGCGAGGACTTAGAGTGCTGGTAGTGGTTGGCGGACCCAACACTCTGGGTACCTCCGGGTACTTGGGGTTGGTTGAGGACTTGGTGAACAAACACTTGATATACACTCTTCGGATGTACTTCGGGTATCGCCTGTTGTCCGAGACCACTTGCATGGTTAGCAAGCGTTGTGGTCTAATGGCCCTACCGGGCAAATACTTTGGGTTCGCGAGGACTTAGAGTGCTGGTAGTGGTTGGCGGACCCAACACTCTGGGTACCTCCGGGTACTTGGGGTTGGTTGAGAACTTGGTGAAGATACCCCTGTCACCTTGTTCGAGGCCACTTGCATGGTAGCAAGCGTTGTGATACAATGGCCCTACCGGGCAAACACTTTGGGTTCGCAAGGACTTTGAGTGCCGGGACGGGTTGGCGGATCCAACACTCTGGGTACCTCCGGGTACTTGGGGTTGGTTGAGAACTTGGTGAAGATACCCCTGTCACCTTGTTCGAGGCCACTTGCATGGTAGCAAGCGTTGTGATACAATGGCCCTACCGGGCAAACACTTTGGGTTCGCAAGGACTTTGAGTGCCGGGACGGGTTGGCGGATCCAACACTCTGGGTACCTCCGGGTACTTGGGGTTGGTTGAGGACTTGGTGAGCAAACACTTGATATACGTTCTTCGGATGTACTTCGGGTGTCACCTGTTGTCCGAGGCCACTTGCATGGTCAACGGTTGAGGTGGTGATGGCGGGTCGGTGCTGTAGGGTGCCGGCCTGTTGGCTGCCTTGGCCGGGTTGGTTGGTTAACACTTGATTGGGCTTGCACCCGAGGGTAATGGCACTTGAAGGTGGGTACTGGCCGGCTGACCTGGTGTGATGGTTGGTTGGTGAACACTTGGCGGTACTTGCACTTGGCTGTGCTTGGACTTGAAGGTGGGATCCGGCTGGCCTAGGCCATTGGTGGTTGGTTGGTGGGTTAGCCCTTAGCTGGGCTGGCTGGCTGGCTGGCCATCGGTGGTGTGGTGTGGTGAGGTGTGTGGAGTCGAGCATCGCGCGCCGTTGCCTTCTTCGGAGTGTTGTAGGTACGCAAGTGCTTGCAATGCAAAGAGGTTGGTGATGGAGTGACATTGCCTTCACCATGGAGTTGCGGGTACTTAGGTACTTGCAAGGAGATGGTGGTATGGTGGTGTTGCGTGTGTGGTGTTCGATTAGAAAGATATAATTTCTAAGTCCGGATTAGTGCTGTCAGTGGGGCCGCCGCTAACAGGTCCTGCACGGCCACCGTGGGGCTTGACTTGGCGCTATTCCGGAATTGGGGCGATCACGATGTCCCCGTGCGGGACTTAGAAGATGGAAGAACACAAGTACCCTTATCCCATGACTTGTGAGCGATTGGCATACGTTACCACATGAAGAGAAAAATTGGCTAAGTCCCGGATCCATATTATATGAACAGAATAATCGGCTAAGTCCCGGATCCATATTATATGAAGAGAAATATCGGCTAAGTCCAGGATCCATATTATATGAAACGAAAAATCGGCTAAGTCCCGGATCCATATTATATGAAGAGAAAAATCGGCTAAGTCCAGGATCCATATATTATAACCTAATAATCGGCTAAGTCCAGGATCCAAATTATATGAAGCGAAAAATCGGCTAAGTCCAGGATCCATATATAATAACCTAATAATCGGCTAAGTCCAGGATCCATATAATATGATGAGAAAAATCGGCTAAGTCCCAGATTGGGTCTGTCAGACATACACTTTCAAGTTACCACACAAGCAAGCAAGAAGGCCGTGTGAAGGATCCATATGACATGAAGAGAAAAATTGGCTAAGTCCCAGATTGGGTCTGTCAGAAATACACTTCCAAGTTACCACACAAGCAAGCAAGATGGTCTAGTGATGGATCCATATGATATGAAGAGAAAAATCGGCTAAGTCCAGGATCCATATAATATGAAGAGAAAAATCGGCTAAGTCCCAGATTGGGTCTGTCAGACATACACTTTCAAGTTACCACACAAGCAAGCAAGATGGCCTAGTGATTGATCCATATGATATGAAGAGAAAAATCGGCTAAGTCCGAGATTGGGTCTGTCAGACATACACTTCCAAGTTACCACACAAGCAAGCAAGATGGCCTAGTGATTGATCCATATGATATGAAGAGAAAAATCGGCTAAGTCCGAGATTGGGTCTGTCAGAAATACACTTCCAAGTTACCACACAAGCAAGCAAGATGGCCTAGTGATGGATCCATATGATATGAAGAGAAAAATCGGCTAAGTCCCAGATTGGGTCTGTCGGAAATACACTTCCAAGTTACCACACAAGCAAGCAAGATGGCCTAGTAATGGATCCATATGATATGAAGAGAAAAATCGGCTAAGTCCCAGATTGGGTCTGTCAGACATACACTTTCAAGTTACCACACAAGCAAGCAAGATGGCCTAGTGATTGATCCATATGATATGAAGAGAAAAATCGGCTAAGTCCGAGATTGGGTCTGTCAGACATACACTTCCAAGTTACCACACAAGCAAGCAAGTTACCACATGAAGAGAAAGCCGGCAAAGTCCGGGAATGTTACCACATGAACTGGAAAATGGGCAAAAACCTACCTTCACAGGGAACGTGAATAACTAAGGCTGTAGACATTGGATCGACAAGCCAAAGACTGATATGGAAAGGAAATGAGTAGTACTAGCTTTCCTGAGAGTTGCAGAGCTTAGACTGCATATGAACGGAAGATATTAAGCGTCAAAGTCAGAAAAGTTGCCCGAAGGAACACAAGTTCCAACTTAGAGCATGAATACCGCCTAGACGGTAGGAGGTACGGCCAGGCTGAGGAATAAGAAAATGTTGGCCAACATGTTCCCTAACTATCCCCCGAAGACCGCAAAGCAATCCAACATCAACCAAGAAAGTTATAGCCCGATCAAGGAAACACCTACTTTGCACCGATATTGCACCAAATACATGTACCAAGCACCTTCGGTTGCATACCTGCAGGGGCTTACCATAGTAGGCCATGGAAGACCGATATACCGAACATAATCACTTTCTATCTCCTCGGGTGTTGGAGGTAGCGCTTTGCGGTACAAGAACGAAAGTTAGACCATATCTTGGTGCATCTTTTTGCCCAAAAACACAAGACCCTATCTACCAAGGCAAGAAAGTTGTGTGGGGACAAAATGTCCAAAAGTTCCCAAAGTGGCACACTTGAACCATATATTCGAGAAAAACACAAGTGTGGGCCCGAGCTAGCAAGTTGAAATGTTCTGACCGTCAGTAGCCCTAGTTGAGGTGCACTTATCATTATATGAGGCCAACGTGCCAGCTAGTCTCTAAAGGGGCGATATGGGTGTTCCAAGGTTTGTACCCAATTGAGGAAAAAACAGGGTAAGGTACGGTGTACCGCGAATAACTCGGGCTATAGATGTCCGATCGATGAGTTTGGCATATGTATGGAAAGGTCTCGACGAGACCTAACTACCCTGAAAGTATGAAGGCAAAGACTTGAATGACCGGGAAGTTATTAAGTGCACAAGTGGTAAAGTTGCACCAAAGTCCATGTTACCCGAAGTGGTACATGAACACCCAATATTCGACCAAAACACAAGTTTAGAGACGAGCTAGCGAGCTACATTGTTCAGACCGTCAGTAGCCCGCATCAAGACACGCATTTCATTATATTGAGCCTAGCCGCTAGCTCGACTCGAAGTCGGTCATATGGTTGGTTGATGGTTTGGACCGACCACGTGGTGTACCAAGGTGATGTACCTTTCATGAATTAAAACTCTGGCTGTATGGCACTGAGCGACAAGCTAAGGTGTGATTTGGAATAGTCTTGAGTGGGACTATTTAGGAAAAATGCGAACAAAAAATCACAAAGTCCTTGGGCGAAGCTATTAGCGAAACATAGAGCAAATTGGTACCAAAAACTATGGAAATGGGACTTGAGTCAAAAATAACCGCAAGTTGGAGAAGAGATAGCAAGCTTGCGTAGAACAATTATATTTGGTGCATGGTATCACCAACAAAAAAGTATATGGGGCCAAGGTGCTGGCTGGCCTCCAAAGTGGAGATATGGGCGATCCAAAGTTTGTACCCAAGTACGAACAAGTATGGAAAAAACAGGGTAAGGTACCAAGTACCATTAATAACTTCGGCTGTAGATGGCCGAGCGAGGCAAACGGCTCACCGTTGGAAAGGTCTTGGGGAGACCTATCTACCCTGAAAGTTTCATGAGGCTGAGTTGAAAGACCACGGAGATATTAGGTGATGATGGTCCAATTCGGGGACCAAGTCGCAGGAAATGGCACTTGACCAAAATCACCCTTGGAAGGTGAATACCGGCTTACCGGTAAGAGATAGCGACTTGGCGTAGAATATTCATAAGTTGGGCGTGTAGAGACGCAACTTTCATTATATGGGGGCAACCCGGTCAGGGTGCTCCAAGTCGGTCGTTTGGTCGGTTTATGGTTTGGGCCGACCACGTGGTGTACCAAGGTGAGGTACCTTTCATGAATTATAACTCGGTCAGTTTGCCACCGAGCAACAAGTTGCGGTGTGTTTTGGAATGGTCTTGAGTGGGACTATCAAGGAAAAATACAAGTAGAAAATCAGCTTGTCCATGGCCGAAACTATTAGTGAAACATATAGCAAAATGGGTCCAAAAACGAATGAAATGGGTCTTGGACCAAGAATAACGGCAAGTTGGAGAAGAGATAGCAAGTTGACGTAGAACAATTATATTTGGTGCATGGTATGAACAACAAAAAAGTATATGGGGCCAAGGTGCTGGCTGGCCTCCAAAGTGGAGATATGGGCGATACAAAGTTTGTACCCAAGTATGGCAAAAACTGGTAGAGGTACCTTTCATGAATTACTGCTCAGGCTGTATGGCACTTAGCGGGACGCTTGGCTCTGGTATGGAATAGTCTTGAGTGGGACTATCAAGGAAAAATACGAACAAAAAATCACCATGTCCACGGACGAAGGTATTAGCGAAACTTAGAGCGAAATTGCGACCAAGTCGCTGGAAATGGCCCTTGGACCAAGTATACCGTCAAGGCGGTACGAGATAGCGAGTTGACGTGGAACATTTATAAGTTTGCCTACTCAAGACGAAAGTTTAGTTATATGGGGCCAACCCGCTCAGGGTTGTCCAAGTCGGTCATATGGCTGATCGAAATTTTCGACCAAGTACTGAGAAAACAGGGTAAGGTACAGTGTACCTCGAATAACTTCGGCTGTAGATGTCCGAGCGAGGCGAACGGCATAGCGTTGGAAAGGTCTTGAGGTGCTCTAGGCACCCTGAAAGTATGAGAAGGCTACCTGGAAAACTCGTGGAGATATTAGAGAAACATAGGGCCCAAAAGATACCAAGTCGCAGGAAATGGACACTCCATGAACACCCTAAAATCCCAATTACGGCTAAGTTGCAGGCCAGCTAGCGAAGTGAAATGTTCTAGGCATAACTAGAACACGTTAAGGCGCAACTTTTTGAATAAGAACTTTTTTCGATATCTGGTCCCCAAAGGGGGGATATGGGCGATCCAAGGATTTTTCCAAGTTTCGGTACTTTTTACGGTATCGCTCATAGCTCCGGCTGTATGCAAGCAAATGACAATCAAAGACATGATTTGGAAAGGTATTGAGTAGTACTAACTTACGTTAAAACACAGCGAAGCGCTATCGGTTCATGGCAAGGCCGATATAAGCAGTCAAAGATGAAAAATGTTGACAAAATGAACAAAAATTACCTTGGTACGCGAATAGCGGCCAGGGATGAAGAGGTACGAAGGTGGTGTAGAAGAATTATAATTAGGGCTTGGTACGCTCTAAAAGTTTGCCGAAGACCGCAAAGCGCTCAGACCCATAGAAAGTGGCCATTTGGGCCGAACAGTGCGTGCAAAGAGGTGAAAATGCAAAAATTGCACTTTGTGGGGCGATTTGCGGGGGGAAGGAGGGGTCGGAGGGCAAAATGTCCCTTGACCAAAAAGTCTTATCTCGTCGAGATCTACAACATTGCCGAAGACCGCAAAGCGCTAGCTCGCAATCGAAAAATCGAGAATTTGAAAATTTTCTAAGTCTTGGGCTCCCTAAGGAAAAGTTTCAAAAATCACGTTTGTCCCCAATTTTGAAGGGGAAGGAGTCGGTTCCGGGGCATGGTGTCTTCGGCAAAAAGTCTTATCTTTTTGCGTACTTTCGACTAGTTCAATAAAAATTTTTGACCCAAAATTTGTTCGGCGGACCCCTAGGTCGAAAAACCCGAAAAAAGTCGAAAAAAGTCGAAAATGTCGAAAAATGAGAAAACCTCATATTCGGACTCTACACGAGCCCCAGATATTGAAAAGTGAAATCCGCGGTCGATTTGGAACAAAAAATTGACCTAGGCAAAGTTGTATGGAGGTAGGGACCCCTGAGAAAAAAGTTTGGTCCCGAGGCTCCTTGGACCACCAAGTCCCTAGGTCGGACCAAAATCGGAAAAAATCCGACCAAAGTCGAAAGTGTCGAAAATTTTAAAAAACCCCTTTTGGGGCCCTATGGCCTCCCTAGATAATGAAAAGTGAGGTCCGCGGCCGATCCGGAAGAAAAACTTGACCTAGGCAAACTTGTATGACGGTGGGGACCCAAAAAAATTTCGATGAGTGTAGTTTAGACAGGCCGGAAAATGTATCGGTGGTCCGTATCAAGGGACGTCTTTTAGTTCCATGGGGTGGTGGTCGTCGAACAAAGTCGCCTAGGTCGACCACCAGAAAGACCAGTCGTGTTGTAATGGATGTTTTGGCCACTTTGCTAGGGAAACCTAGTAGGTCGAAGCACATTTGGGGTTCGAGATGAGTTGGTGAAAGTTGGTCCAACCTAGGTGTGCTTGGTGGAGGTTGACCATGAAAGTAGAGCATGATAGGAATGACCATAACTTTGGTTCTAGATGTCGGATCGGTACACTTGAGGCAGTTTTGGAAAGGTGAAGGCCTGCTCTAGCTATGTTTCCTACCAAGCTAAGCGCCTACTAGTGACCCGGAGGAGGTATTAAGGGTCAAAGGCAAAAAGGGGTACCCTAAAGTGCATGTGACCAAGAAAATGGGAAAAACGGTATCGCCTATAGCTCAGGCTGTATGGCTCGGATCGGAAAGCTTGGATATGCGTTGGAAAGGTCTTGACGAGCGCTAGCTATGTGTCCTACCAAGCGAAGCGCTAGGTGTTGAGCAAGTCGGTCATATTAGAGGGCAAAGGTGAAAAATGGTGGTTTAGAGGCGAAAATTCACCTTATGATCGAAAATAGCGGGCGAACGATAAGAGCTACGAACACGGCGTAGAACAATCATAAGTACGTTACCACAAGACCTAACTTTGGCCAATATAGAGCGAGAAGATCGGAGGTACCCATCAGGGTGATATGGCTGGTTCAAAGTTGGACCAAAACGAGACTTGAGAAATGGGTTGAAACACGGTATCGCGAATAACTCAGGCTGTATGGAACGGATCGACAAGCTAAGATCAGTGTTGGAAAGGTCGAACCGAGCGCTAACTATAATCCCAAACAACCGAAGCGCTAAGTGTTGAGCAAAACTGAGTTATTAAGCGACAAAGTGGAAAAATAATACCAAAATTTCCAAAAATCACACAAGACCAAGAATACCGAGCAGGCGGTAAGAGATAGCGGGTTGACGTAGAATACTTATAAGTTTGCCTCTACGAGACCTAAAAGTCGTCCATAGACAGCGAGAAGATCGGACCACTCTGGAAGGGTGATACGAGTGGTCAAAAATTGGCAAAAATGAAACATGGCTAAAATGGATTTGACTTGTGCACCGTATAGCTCCGGCTGTATGGCATGGATTGTTAAGCTAGGATATGTTTTGGAAAGGTAACACCCAGCGCTAGATACGACTAGAAGAAAGCAAAGCGCTAACTAGCATGATTTGGAAGTTATTAAGTGTCAAAGTCGAAAAATGTTACCAAAATTGAAACTCGAGTACATTGGGCCAAAAAGTACAAGTTGTGAAATTTGGACTTACGAGTAAAATACCGAGCAGGCGGTAAGAGATAGAGACTTGGTGTAGAACAATTATATGTTGGGCATGTTATAACCTATATTTGGCCCGAACATAGTGACGAGATCGGTGGTACCCAAAAGGGTGGTACAGGTGTTAGATGGTTTTCCCAGAGCATAAGCTCCACATGATATGGAAAACGGGAAACATCATAACTTCGGCTGTATGGCATGGAATGGAACGAACAAGGTATCGATGGAAAGAGAAAAGGTAGCGCTAACTATAATTCCTACCAAGCAAAGCGCTAGCATGTGACCGTTCGGGTGTTATTGTGAGTCAAAGTCAGAAATTGTTACCACGAGAGGCGAAAATCCGACTAAGTCCATGAATACCGGGCTGGCGGTAAGAGATACGGCTTGGCCGTAGAACATTTATAAGTTGGCCAATACAAGACCTAAGTTTCGTCCATAGACGACAAGAAGATCGAAGATACGTGAAGGTGAGATATGGGCGTCCCAAAGTGGGCCTTTGAAAAAGTGACAAACTTCCCTTATAACAGCATACACCAAATATCTCTGGCTCTATGGCACCGAATAAGAAGTTGAGGTCAGCGATAGAAAGGTGATAGTCAGCGCTAAATATCATACGAACAGAGTGAAGCGCTAAAGGGAAAGGATCTTGGTGATATAAGGTGACAAAGTCGAGAAAAGTTGCCTCAAAATCATGAAAAATGTGAAAAAATGGCTAAGTCCCGGGTGCCTTAAGGGCAGGTTGATCGAATGTACCGAGCTGGCGGTACGAGATAGAGACTTGGTGTAGAACAATTATATGTTTGGCATGGCAAGACCTACATTTGGTCAATACAAAGTGAGAAGATCAAAGAAACCCGTAAGGGTGATATTGGTGTCCAAAGGAAAAAAGCACTAAGTCTTGGGAAACTTATATGAAGAAAAAGGACCCTGATGGGTCATATAGGATGGATCGAAAAATCGGCTAAGTCCCAAAATGGGGATGTCAGAACTACACTCAAATGTTACCACACCAAGCAAGGCAAACTTATATGAAGCAAAGGACCCTGATGGGTCATATGGTATTGGTCGAAAAATCGGCTAAGTCCCAAAATGGGGATGTCAGAACTACACTCATGTGTTACCACACCAAGCAAGGCAAACTTATATGAAGCAAAGGACCCTGATGGGTCATATGGTATTTTACGAAAAATCGGCTAAGTCCCAAAATGGTGATGTCAGAACTACACTAAAATGTTACCACACCAAGCAAGGCAAACTTATATGAAGGCAAGGACCCTGATGGGTCATATGGTATTTTACGAAAAATCGGCTAAGTCCCAAAATGGTGATGTCAGAACTACACTAAAATGTTACCACACCAAGCAAGGCAAACTTATATGAAGGCAAGGACCCTGATGGGTCATATGGTATGGATCGAAAAATCGGCTAAGTCACAAAATGGGGATGTCTGAACTACACTCAAATGTTACCACATCAAGCAAGGCAAACTTATATGAAGGAAAGGACCCTGATGGGTCATATGGTATTTTACGAAAAATCGGCTAAGTCCCAAAATGGGGATGTCAGAACTACACTCATGTGTTACCACACCAAGCAAGGCAAACTTATATGAAGGCAAGGACCCTGATGGGTCATATGGTATTTTACGAAAAATCGGCTAAGTCCCAAAATGGTGATGTCAGAACTACACTCAAATGTTACCACACCAAGCAAGGCAAACTTATATGAAGCAAAGGACCCTGATGGGTCATATGGTATTTTACGAAAAATCGGCTAAGTCCCAAAATGATGATGTCAGAACTACACTCAAATGTTACCACACCAAGCAAGGCAAACTTATATGAAGCAAAGGACCCTGATGGGTCATATGGTATTGATCGAAAAATCGGCTAAGTCCCAAAATGGGGATGTCAGAACTACACTCAAATGTTACCACACCAAGCAAGGCAAACTTATATGAAGGCAAGGACCCTGATGGGTCATATGGTATTTTACGAAAAATCGGCTAAGTCCCAAAATGGGGATGTCAGAACTACACTCAAATGTTACCACACCAAGCAAGGCAAACTTATATGAAGCAAAGGACCCTGATGGGTCATATGGTATTTTACGAAAAATCGGCTAAGTCCCAAAATGGGGATGTCAGAACTACACTCAAATGTTACCACACCAAGCAAGGCAAACTTATATGAAGCAAAGGACCCTGATGGGTCATATGGTATTGGTCGAAAAATCGGCTAAGTCCCAAAATGGGGATGTCAGAACTACACTCATGTGTTACCACACCAAGCAAGGCAAACTTATATGAAGCAAAGGACCCTGATGGGTCATATGGTATTTTACGAAAAATCGGCTAAGTCCCAAAATGGTGATGTCAGAACTACACTAAAATGTTACCACACCAAGCAAGGCAAACTTATATGAAGGCAAGGACCCTGATGGGTCATATGGTATTTTACGAAAAATCGGCTAAGTCCCAAAATGGTGATGTCAGAACTACACTAAAATGTTACCACACCAAGCAAGGCAAACTTATATGAAGGCAAGGACCCTGATGGGTCATATGGTATGGATCGAAAAATCGGCTAAGTCACAAAATGGGGATGTCTGAACTACACTCAAATGTTACCACATCAAGCAAGGCAAACTTATATGAAGGAAAGGACCCTGATGGGTCATATGGTATTTTACGAAAAATCGGCTAAGTCCCAAAATGGGGATGTCAGAACTACACTCATGTGTTACCACACCAAGCAAGGCAAACTTATATGAAGGCAAGGACCCTGATGGGTCATATGGTATTTTACGAAAAATCGGCTAAGTCCCAAAATGGTGATGTCAGAACTACACTCAAATGTTACCACACCAAGCAAGGCAAACTTATATGAAGCAAAGGACCCTGATGGGTCATATGGTATTTTACGAAAAATCGGCTAAGTCCCAAAATGATGATGTCAGAACTACACTCAAATGTTACCACACCAAGCAAGGCAAACTTATATGAAGCAAAGGACCCTGATGGGTCATATGGTATTGATCGAAAAATCGGCTAAGTCCCAAAATGGGGATGTCAGAACTACACTCAAATGTTACCACACCAAGCAAGGCAAACTTATATGAAGGCAAGGACCCTGATGGGTCATATGGTATTTTACGAAAAATCGGCTAAGTCCCAAAATGGGGATGTCAGAACTACACTCAAATGTTACCACACCAAGCAAGGCAAACTTATATGAAGCAAAGGACCCTGATGGGTCATATGGTATTTTACGAAAAATCGGCTAAGTCCCAAAATGGGGATGTCAGAACTACACTCAAATGTTACCACACCAAGCAAGGCAAACTTATATGAAGCAAAGGACCCTGATGGGTCATATGGTATTGGTCGAAAAATCGGCTAAGTCCCAAAATGGGGATGTCAGAACTACACTCATGTGTTACCACACCAAGCAAGGCAAACTTATATGAAGCAAAGGACCCTGATGGGTCATATGGTATTTTACGAAAAATCGGCTAAGTCCCAAAATGGTGATGTCAGAACTACACTAAAATGTTACCACACCAAGCAAGGCAAACTTATATGAAGGCAAGGACCCTGATGGGTCATATGGTATTTTACGAAAAATCGGCTAAGTCCCAAAATGATGATGTCAGAACTACACTCAAATGTTACCATACCAAGCAAGGCAAACTTATATGAAGGAAAGGACCCATATGGGTCATATGGTATTTTACGAAAAATCGGCTAAGTCCCAAAATGAGGATGTCAGAACTACACTAAAAAGTTACCACACCAAGCAAGGCAAAGTACCTAGGTGAACCCTAGGAAGAAACACGGACCAAGTCAGATGGCCTAAGTCAATAGAACAAGTGACCTAGGCAAAGTTGTATGGCGCTGAGGACCCTGAAAAATCTGGTTAGTGTAGTTTAGACAGGGTAGGTTTTTGGGTCGGCCGAACCCCCTTATTTTGGGTTTTGGCCTCATCAAGAAGCTACACCTAGGCAAACTGCCTAGGGTGAAAGTGCGAAGACCAATCGAATAGTAAGACAAGTTTTGACCGATCGCCCTAGGCAAGCTTGTATGAAGAAAGGGACCCTAAGGGTCATATGGAAATACATGAAAAATCGGCTAAGTCCCAAAATTGGGATGTCAGAACTACACTAAAAAGTTACCACATCAAGCAAGGCAAACTACCTAGGTGAACCCTAGCAAGAAACACGGACCAAGTCAGATGGCCTAAGTCAAGAGTGCAAGTGACCTAGGCAAAGTTGTATGACGGTGAGGACCCTGAAAAATCTGGTTAGTGTAGTTTAGACAGGGGAGGTTTTTGGGTCGGCTGAACCTCCTTATTTTGGGTTTTGACCTCCTCAAGAAGCTACACCTAGGCAAACTGCCTAGGGTGAAAGTGCGAAGACCAATCGAATAGTAAGACAAGTTTTGACCGATCGCCCTAGGCAAGCTTGTATGAAGAAAGGGACCCTAAGGGTCATATGGAAATACATGAAAAATCGGCTAAGTCCCAAAATTGGGATGTCAGAACTACACTAAAAAGTTACCACATCAAGCAAGGCAAACTACCTAGGTGAACCCTAGCAAGAAACACGGACCAAGTCAGATGGCCTAAGTCAAGAGTGCAAGTGACCTAGGCAAAGTTGTATGACGGTGAGGACCCTGAAAAATCTGGTTAGTGTAGTTTAGACAGGGGAGGTTTTTGGGTCGGCTGAACCTCCTTATTTTGGGTTTTGACCTCCTCAAGAAGACAGACCTAGGCAAACTGCCTAGGGTGAAAGTGCGAAGACCAATCGAATAGTAAGACAAGTTTTGACCGATCGCCCTAGGCAAGCTTGTATGAAGAAAGGGACATTTAGGGTCATATGGAAATTCATGAAAAATCGGCTAAGTCCCAAAATTGGGATGTCAGAACTACACTATAAAGTTACCACATCAAGCAAGGCAAAGTACCTAGGTGAACCCTAGGAAGAAACACGGACCAAGTCAGATGGCCTAAGTCAAGAGTATAAGTGACCTAGGCAAAGTTGTATGGCGCTGAGGACCCTGAAAAATCGGGTTAGTGTAGTTAAGACAGGGGAGGTTTCAGGGTCGGCTGGACCTCCTTATTTCGGGTTTTGGCCTCCTCAAGAAGACAGACCTAGGCGAATTGCCTAGGGTGAAACTGCGAAGACCAATCGAATAGTAAGACAAGTTTTGACCGATCGCCCTAGGCAAGCTTGTATGAAGAAAGGGACCCTTAGGGTCATATGGAAATTCATGAAAAATCGGCTAAGTCCCAAAATTGGGATGTCAGAACTACACTAAAAAGTTACCACATCAAGCAAGGCAAAGTACCTAGGTGAACCCTAGGAAGAAACACGGACCAAGTCAGATGGCCTAAGTCAAGAGTATAAGTGACCTAGGCAAAGTTGTATGGCGCTGAGGACCCTGAAAAATCGGGTTAGTGTAGTTAAGACAGGGGAGGTTTCAGGGTCGGCTGGACCTCCTTATTTCGGGTTTTGGCCTCCTCAAGAAGACAGACCTAGGCGAATTGCCTAGGGTGAAACTGCGAAGACCAATCGAATAGTAAGACAAGTTTTGACCGATCGCCCTAGGCAAGCTTGTATGAAGAAAGGGACCCTATGGGTCATATGGAAATATACGAAAAATCGGCTAAGTCCCAAAATTGGGATGTCAGAACTACACTATAAAGTTACCACATTAGCAAGGCAGACTTGTATGAAGAACGGGACCCTGGTGAAAGTAGCAAATATCCCAAACCGAACATGAATATTATACACACAAGAGCACGAACATAAAGGAACACGGACCAAGCGTACCGAGAGAATCGGTACTATAGAGCCCTCGTGGTTCTACACAAAGACTTTATGTTCGGGGTTCACACCCCAAATCGAACGTGGAATTTACTTTCTGATGGTCATGCGGTCGTCCAAAGGGGTCTAGTATCCTGGGATGACAAGCATCACGGGCACAGCTCGTATCAAAACAGTCGAAGAGGCCCGCGAAAGCTTGCTTTCCATGGCTATGCGATGCACAAATTGAGTTTACTCACCGTAGTATAAAACGAACGAACCGAACCTATCCGAGTAGGGATAATGGGCGCAGTAACATACTTCTGTGACCCAGCGAGAGTTGAACGAGGTGACATGAACTGTCAGTGGCTTATATCAGATGGGATACATACATGAGATTGCTTTCAAATCTACACTCGAAAACCTAACCAAGTAAAAGCGAACGTGGGGAGGATTCGAAACCGGTAACGAAATCTTAAGCTGGAAAGAGTCATCACTATGGATACATATTATGCGAAACCAATCAAGTGCTCAGTACTGATCCAAAACCTAAGAGCACTAGTGAACACCTTATTCTCACCCTAGTTCACATCCAAGTGATCGACCACGTGTGTGAAGCAAAGACCAATCGAATTCCTCAATGAACCGAACACTATGAACAAATGGCCAAAAACGTTATAACTATCCAAACATCCTACTATCTAACGAAAGTCATCACGATGGAACCATACCATGATCTTTAACCTATAGCGCTCACCATATTCCTATCCAGAGTGCAAGTGAACAGATTGCTCACCCCTACCAGTTCACATCCACGTGATCGACTAACATACCGAGGTTACCACAAGTCAAAGTTATACGTTTACAAGCGCAAGACCAATCGAAAACCCCGAAAGCAATCTCGACCCAAAATGTATTATCCGTGAGTGTAGTCGAGTCTCGTACTCGTCATCTGTAATCGTCGGATAGAATATCCAGTACACGGTTGTCTTTCCAAATGAAATCTACATACAGAACTCGCTCTTGGCAAATGGGTGGCATTGGCGCAATCAGGAGCGAGTTCCCGTCCGGGTGCCAAGTGATTGGCAAATGTCTGGGGGAAAGCAACCATATATTGATTTGTCTGTTAGTGTACTGGGTGTTTGAGGTATGTAGTATCCACGCTTGGTTGGGTGTGTCAGAGGACCATGGATGCGTTCACAACCCCAATTGGGGTACATCGGGAATGATTTTGTGGAACCGATGTGCCCGGCACACACTAAGTTTTGTTGCAAGTTAATAGTGTGCCATGTCCGGGGGGGTTGTGATTAAACTCTGGTGAATTGCGTACTGTGGTGATTGGGGTATGAAAGCCCCGCAGTTGCAATGATCGGACGCGCCTAGCGTGTCCTTTAGTTGATGGTAGGGAAATGAAGGCCCTTGTCAGCTCACCTAAGTATTCATGGAAGTTTGGCATAAGGTCGCTGTGGTAGGGGTATGAAGGCCCCGTCAGCGCATGCACAATCGGGCGCACGAGCGCTTAGCGGAGTCGAATGCCGCTCAAGTGCCTGTCCGGTGCATCGGGTGTGTGTGATACGAGGGCAATGAGGTTCGCACGGGGGCTCGCCTCCCGTGTGCTACCGGACTTGACAACATATAGAACGTGGTGTTTGCTCCTCCGGGTGCAATGGGACAATGAACATTCGAACGCAAAGTCGGAATTCTGGTTGATCCTACCAGTAATATACGCTCGTCTCAAAGGTTAAGCCATGCATGTCTAAGTACAAACAGATTTAATGTGAAACCGCATAAGGCTCAGTATAACAGCTATAATTTACGAGATCATCAACCTAGTTACTTGGATAACTGTGGAAAATCTAGAGCTAATACATGCAACATGCCAGGACCCTCGCGGGAACTGGTGCACTTATTAGTCAAACCAATCGCGGGTTCTCCGTGTCATTGAGTTGAAGTCTGGATAATGATGCTGATCGTATGGTCTCGCACCGACGACAGATCTCGCAAATATCTGCCCTATCAACTATGGATGGTAGTATAGAGGACTACCATGGTTGCAACGGGTAACGGGGAATCAGGGTTCGATTCCGGAGAGGGAGCCTGAGAAATGGCTACCACATCCAAGGAAGGCAGCAGGCGCGTAAATTACCCAATCCCGGGACGGGGAGGTAGTGACGAGAAATAACAATATGAAACTCTTTAATGATGTTTCATAATTGGAATGAGTAGAGCATAAATCCTTCTACGAGGATCAAGTGGAGGGCAAGTCTGGTGCCAGCAGCCGCGGTAATTCCAGCTCCACTAGCGTATATTAAAATTGTTGCGGTTAAAACGTTCGAAGTTGATACTTGTCCAACACAGTCCGGCTCCGCCGACCCGGTCAACCCGTGGTCGGTGGGCCAAGTCGGAATCTGGTTGCGACTCAATGGTGTGGTAGGGCACCAAGTCTGTGTCATGGTGTGCCCTTCAACGGGTGCAAGTGTAACATAGAGCTCGACCGCTCACGTTTACCTTGAACAAATTAGAGTGCTTAAAGCAGGGTGCCCAAACGCCCTAGAATAATCTTGCATGGAATAATGGAATACGACCTTGGTCTAATCTTTCATTGGTTTGTACTCAGACCGGAGGTAATGATTAACAGAAGTAGTTGGGGACACTAGTATTACGGCGCGAGAGGTGAAATTCGTAGACCGTCGTAAGACTAACTAAAGCGAAGGCATTTGTCAAGGATGCTTTCTTTAATCAAGAACGAAAGTTAGAGGATCGAAGGCGATTAGATACCGCCCTAGTTCTAACCGTAAACGATGCCAACTAGCAATTGGGAGACGCTACAACCAGGTGCTCTCAGTAGCTTCCGGGAAACCAAAGTCAGGTTCCGGGGGAAGTATGGTTGCAAAGTTGAAACTTAAAGGAATTGACGGAAGGGCACCACAATGAAATGGAGCTTGCGGTTCAATTTGACTCAACACGGGAAAACTTACCAGGTCCGAACTTATGGAGGTGAGACAGATTAATAGCTCTTTCTCAAATTTAAGGGTAGTGGTGCATGGCCGTTCTTAGTTCGTGGATTGATTTGTCTGGTTAATTCCGATAACGAACGTGACTCACATATGCTAACTAGAACGCAGTCAGCGTTAATGCGTCGACGCCGATTGGAACGGGTTAGGACCTTTCGGTGGAGTATGACCTGACACCTTCGCTGTTCGTGTGCGCAAGTGCACTTACGGTACGCTGCTTAGCAGGACAATTTGTGTTTAGCAAAATGAGATCGAGCGATAACAGGTCCGTGATGCCCTTAGATGTTCTGGGCTACACGCGTGCTACAATGTGGGTAGCAGCGTGTCTCCTATTCCGAGAGGAACGGGAAATCACTCAAATACTCACTTAGTAGGGATTATGGATTGCAATGGTCCATATGAACTCGGAACTTCTAGTAAGTGCTGGTCATCAGCCAGCGTTGAATACGTCCCTGCCCTTTGTACACACCGCCCGTCGCTACTACCGATGGATTATTTAGTGAGGTCTTTGGAGATGATCGTTCGCTGGATCCTCGTGAACCGCGTCTGCTTTATCGAAGTTGACCGAACTTGATGATTTAGAGGAAGTAAAAGTCGTAACAAGGTTTCCGTAGGTGAACCTGCGGAAGGATCATTAGTGGCCAAGTGATCCTTCCAGAAGTCCGAACCTGCGGGTTGAGACTTCGGCACAAGTTGCCATATGATAATTGACGAAACACTATAGAAGTCCGAACCTGCGGGTTGAGACTTCGGCACAAGTTGCCATATGATAATTGACGAAACACTATAGAAGTCCGAACCTGCGGGTTGAGACTTCGGCACAAGTTGCCATATGATAATTGACGAAACACTATAGAAGTCCGAACCTGCGGGTTGAGACTTAGGCACAAGTTGCCTTATATAAAACTTCGAACAAATACACAAGTCCGAACCTGCGGGTTGAGACTTAGGCACAAGTTGCCATATGATAGTTGACGAAACACGTTAGAAGTCCGAACCTGCGGGTTGAGACTTCGGCACAAGTTGCCATATGAACATTGACGAAACACTATGAAGTCCGAACCTGCGGGTTGAGACTTAGGCACAAGTTGCCTTATATATAACTTCGAACAAATACACAAGTCCGAACCTGCGGGTTGAGACTTAGGCACAAGTTGCCTTATATATAACTTCGAACAAATACACAAGTCCGAACCTGCGGGTTGAGACTTAGGCACAAGTTGCCTTATACATACATTGGCCAAATAAACAGAAGTCCGAACCTGCGGGTTGAGACTTAATGCGATCTAGATACCAAGTTGACATCCAATACCTGTTGAGCAAAACCAAAGATTCCCTGTTCTCGAATGATTACACTATATAACAGGGAATCATGAAGAAATCAAGCAAGCGTGAAACAAAGTCATCACTTGGGCATGCTCGATAGCCAACCACATGACCTTAACCTAAGAGAGCATGCAAACCACATGATACCTATAAACGATTAACCCGCCCTAGTTCAATCGTTCACCAAGTGATGACTTCAGTATGGCTAAGAGAAAAACTTTTAAATGGGAAAAACTCTAAGTCCGAACCTCCGGGTTGAGACTTCCGCGTCGGAGGTGGGCGCACCTCCTATCCGAAAGATGATGAATCAGGGGTGTTCGGTCAGCAATGGTCGGATGCCCCGTCGTAGTCCAACTATGACAATCAAAGTCAAGACCTCCGGGTTGAGACTTTCCGCGAGTACAAGCATAAAGGAACACGGACCAAGCCGTACCGAGAGAATCGGTACTAGAGCCCTCGTGGTTCTACATTGAGAGAGCCCTCGTGGTTCTCATTAGGGGCTTTATGCAAGTCGTACTCAATACTGTGGTGTGAAGTATAAAGTATAGTCCTCGCCTGGTCCACGCTGCTTCGGCGGTCCTGGGTAAGATAGTTAATTCTAGCTTGCCCTATAGTGGAATGAGGACACTTAATGCTTCGTCTTTTAGCGGCGGCTAGACTCCTCCTCACGGGGAACGAGTTGACGCGCACAGCGGCGGCTTACGCACTATGGCAATCATGGATGCCTGAAGATTCCGTGAAGTTCTCCCCTGGTCCACGCTGCCTCGGCAGTCCTGGGTAAAATGGAATATTTCCAGCTTGCCCTATAGTGGAAGAGGACTATCCAACAATACAAAGTCAAGACCTCCGGGTTGAGACTTTCCGCGTCGGTGGTGTCGCGCACCGCCTATCCGAAAGATGGTGTAACAGGGGTGTTCGATCAGCAATGGTCGGATGCCCCGTCATAGTCCAACTATGACAACCAAAGTCAAGACCTCCGGGTTGAGACTTTCCGCGTCCGGAGGTACGCGTACCGCCTACCCGAAAGATGGTGTGCTTCTGGGGTATTCGATGAGTCGGATACCCCGTCGTAGTCCAACTATGACAATCAAAGTCAAGACCTCCGGGTTGAGACTTCCGCGTCCGGAGGTACGCGTACCGCCTACCCGAAAGATGGTGTGCTTCTGGGGTATTCGATGAGTCGGATACCCCGTCGTAGTCCAACTATGACAATCAAAGTCAAGACCTCCGGGTTGAGACTTCCGCGTCCGGAGGTACGCGTACCGCCTACCCGAAAGATGGTGAATCAGGGGTGTTCGATCAGCAATGGTCGGATGCCCCGTCGTAGTCCAACTATGACAATCAAAGTCAAGACCTCCGGGTTGAGACTTTCTAAGAGTACAAGCATAAAGGAACACGGACCAAGCCGTACCGAGAGAATCGGTACTAGAGCCCTTGTGGTTCTACATTGAGAGAGCCCTCGTGGTTCTCATTAGGGGCTTTATGCAAGAAGTACTCAATACTGTGGTGTGAAGTATAAAGTATAGAGTCCTCCACTGGTCCACGCTGCTCCGGCGGTCCTGGGTAAGATAGTTCATTCTAGCTTGCCCTATGTGGAAGAGGACTCAATACCCTACCTGTTGAGCTTGAAACAAAGTCATCACTTGGGCATGCTCATATTGCCATACACAATTACATTATATTCGAATGAGCATGCAAGCGACCCTATATAGACCGAACCAAAACGATAGATACCGCCGTAGTTCACCCCCACCAAGTGATGACTTCAGTATGGCTAGTGTGTGAAGTATAAAGTATAGTCCTCCCCTGGTCCACACTGCTTCGGCGGTCCTGGGTAAGATAGTTAGTTCTAGCTTGCCCTATGTGGAAGAGGACACAATACTTAATACTTAGAGTACAAGCATAAAGGAACACGGACCAAGCCGTACCGAGAGAATCGGTACTAGAGCCCTCGTGGTTCTACATTGAGAGAGCCCTCGTGGTTCTCATTAGGGGCTTTATGCAAGTCGTACTCAATACTGTGGTGTGAAGTATAAAGTATAGAGTCCTCCACTGGTCCACGCTGCTCCGGCGGTCCTGGGTAAGATAGTTCATTCTAGCTTGCCCTATGTGGAAGAGGACTCAATACCCTACCTGTTGAGCTTGAAACAAAGTCATCACTTGGGCATGCTCATATTGCCATACAATATTCCATTATCTACTAATGAGCATGCAGCTATATGATTATAACCTGTAAACGATTACCCCGCCGTAGTTCAGCGCTTCAACCAAGTGATGACTTCAGTATGGCTAGTGTGTGAAGTATAAAGTATAGTCCTCCCCTGGTCCACACTACTTCGGCGGTCCTGGGTAAGATAGTTAGTTCTAGCTTGCCCTATGTGGAAGAGGACACCATACTTAATACTGTGGTGTAATGAACAAAGTATAGTCCTCCACTGGTCCACGCTGCTTCGGCGGTCCTGGGTAAGATAGTTAGTTCTAGCTTGCCCTATGTGGAAGAGGGCATACAAGACAAAGTATAGTTCTCCCCTGGTCCACGCTGCTTCGGCGGTCCTGGGTAAGATAGTTAATTCTAGCTTGCCCTATGTGGAAGAGAGCATACATGAACCAAGAACGAAGGTTAGATCGAGGAATGATTCGACAACTAACCGATGGTATGAAATGTGAAGAATTCAAGCAAGCACACAATCAAGTCATCACTTGGGCATGCTCGATAGCCAACCCTATGACATTAACCTAGTAGAGCATGCGAAAACCAATATATATGTAAACGATGCCCCTCCCTAGTTCAGCGCTTCAACCAAGTGATGACTTCAGAATGGCTAAATCAAATCGGTTCAAAACATACCATCGGTACCCTATTGAAACACACAAGTCGATATCAAACCTCATGATTGTGTAGTCCTCCACTGGTCCACGCCGCTTCGGCCGTCCTGGGTAAAATGGAACATTCCAGCTTGCCCTATGTGGAAGAGGGCACATTACTCAATACTGTGGTGTGAAGTATAAAGTTCAGTTCTCCCCTGGTCCACGCTGCTTCGGCGGTCCTGGGTAAGATAGTTCATTCTAGCTTGCCCTATGTGGAAGAGGACACTTCATACTTCGTCTCTAAGCGGCGGCTTGACTCCTCCCTACGGGGAACGGGTTTACGCGCACAGCGGCGGCTTACGCACTATGGCAGTCATGGATGCCTTACGTTTCTATGAAAAGTGTGTTCCTCCCCTGGTCCACGCTGCTTCGGCAGTCCTGGGTAAGATAGTTAGTTCTAGCTTGCCCTATGTGGAAGAGGACACGTAGACTTACTGTGGTGTGAAGTATAAGGTTCAGTTCTCCCCTGGTCCACGCCGCTTCGGCCGTCCTGGGTAAAATGGATTCATCCAGCTTGCCCTATGTGGAATGAGGACACTTTATGCTTCGTCTCTAAGCGGCGGCTTGCTCCTCCCTACGGGGAACGGGTATACGCGCACAGCGGCGGCTTACGTTATGGCAGTCATGGATGCCTTACGTTTCCATGAAAAGTGTGTTCCTCCCCTGGTCCACGCTGCTTCGGCAGTCCTGGGTAAGATAGTTAGTTCTAGCTTGCCCTATGTGGAAGAGGACACGTAGACTTACTGTGGTGTGAAGTATAAGGTTCAGTTCTCCCCTGGTCCACGCCGCTTCGGCCGTCCTGGGTAAAATGGATTCATCCAGCTTGCCCTATGTGGAATGAGGACACTTTATGCTTCGTCTCTAAGCGGCGGCTTGCTCCTCCCTACGGGGAACGGGTATACGCGCACAGCGGCGGCTTACGCAAGTTAGTCACCCTCGGCAGTGGATCACTCGGCTCATGGATCGATGAAGACCGCAGCTAACTGCGCGTCATAATGTGAACTGCAGGACACATGAACATTGATAAGTTGAA
>NW_026689824.1:0-62500 GCF_943734765.1 Anopheles ziemanni | reverse complement strand
TTGGAGTGCCGGGACGGGTTGGCGGATCCATCACTCTGAGTATGCCGGGTTGATACTTGGGGTTGGTTTGGTTTTGGTGACCCAATACTAGATGTACCATCTCGGTGGTATGTCAGTATCACCTATACTCCAGACCACTTGCATGGTTAGCAAGCGTTGTGATCTAATGGCCCAACCGGGCAAACACTTTGGGTTCGCAAGGACTTGGAGTGCCGGGACGGGTTGGCGGATCCAACACTCTGGGTACCTCCGGGTACTTGGGGTTGGTTGAGGACTTGGTGAACAAACACTTGATGAACATTCTCCGGATGTACTTCGGGTGTCACCTGTTGTCCGAGGCCACTTGCATGGTTAGCAAGCGTTGTGGTTCAATGGCCCTACCGGGCAAACACTTTGGGTTCGCAAGGACTTGGAGTGCCGGGACGGGTTGGCGGATCCAACACTCTGGGTACCTCCGGGTACTTGGGGTTGGTTAAGGACTTGGTGAACAAACACTTGATGTACACTCTCCGGATGTACTTCGGGTATCGCCTGTTGTCCGAGACCACTTGCATGGTTAGCAAGCGTTGTGGTCTAATGGCCCTACCGGGCAAACACTTTGGGTTCGCAAGGACTTAGAGTGCCGGGACGGGTTGGCGGATCCAACACTCTGGGTACCTCCGGGTACTTGGGGTTGGTTGAGGACTTGGTGAACAAACACTTGATATACACTCTTCGGATGTACTTCGGGTATCGCCTGTTGTCCGAGGCCACTTGCATGGTCGCAAGCGTTGTGATACAATGGCCCTACCGGGCAAACACTTTGGGTTCGCAAGGACTTGGAGTGCCGGGACGGGTTGGCGGATCCAACACTCTGGGTACCTCCGGGTACTTGGGGTTGGTTGAGGACTTGGTGAACAAACACTTGATATACACTCTTCGGATGTACTTCGGGTATCGCCTGTTGTCCGAGACCACTTGCATGGTTAGCAAGCGTTGTGGTCTAATGGCCCTACCGGGCAAACACTTTGGGTTCGCAAGGACTTGGAGTGCTGGTATAGGTTGGCGGACCCAACACTCTGGGTACCTCCGGGTACTTGGGGTTGGTTGAGAACTTGGTGAAGATACCCCTGTCACTTTGTTCGAGGCCACTTGCATGGTCGCAAGCGTTGTGATACAATGGCCCTACCGGGCAAACACTTTGGGTACGCGAGGACTTGGAGTGCCGGGACGGGTTGGCGGATCCAACACTCTGGGTACCTCCGGGTACTTGGGGTTGGTTGAGGACTTGGTGAACAAACACTTGATATACACTCTTCGGATGTACTTCGGGTATCGCCTGTTGTCCGAGACCACTTGCATGGTCAACGGTTGAGGTGGTGATGGCGGGTCGGTGCTGTAGGGTGCCGGCCTGTTGGCTGCCTTGGCCGGGTTGGTTGGTTAACACTTGATTGAGCTTGCACCCGAGGGTAATGGCACTTGAAGGTGGGTACCGGCCGGCTGACCTGGTGTGATGGTTGGTTGGTGAACACTTGGCGGTACTTGCACTTGGCTGTGCTTGGACTTGAAGGTGGGATCCGGCTGGCCTAGGCCATTGGTGGTTGGTTGGTTGGTTGGACCTTGATTGGGCCGACTGGCTGGCTGGCCATCGGTGGTGTGGTGTGGTGTGATGGTTGGTTGGTGAACACTTGGCGGTACTTGCACTTGGCTGTGCTTGGACTTGAAGGTGGGATCCGGCTGGCCTAGGCCATTGGTGGTTGGTTGGTGGGTTAGCCCTTAGCTGGGCTGGCTGGCTGGCTGGCCACCGGTGGTGTGGTGTGGTGTGGTGTGTGGAGTCGAGCATCGCGCGCCGTTGCCTTCTTCGGAGTGTTGTGGGTACGCAAGTGCTTGCAGTGCAAAGAGGTTGGTGATGGAGTGACATTGCCTTCACCATGGAGTTGCGGGTACTTAGGTACTTGCAAGGAGATGGTGGTATGGTGGTGTTGCGTGTGTGGTGTTCGATTAGAAAGATATATTTTCTAAGTCCGGATTAGTGCTGTCAGGATAGCCGCCGCTAACAGGTCCTCCACGGCCTCCGTGGGGCTTGACTTGGCGCTATTCCGGACTTGGGGCGATCACGATGTCCCCGTGCGGGACTTAGAAGATGGAAGAACACAAGTACCCTTATCATATGACTTGTGAGCGATTGGCATACATTACCACATGAAGAGAAAAATTGGCTAAGTCTCGGATCCATATTATATGAAATGAAAAATCGGCTAAGTCCAGGATCCATATTATATGAAGAGAAAAATCGGCTAAGTCCAGAATCCATATATAATAACCTAATAATCGGCCAAGTCAAGGACCCATATTATATGAAGAGAAAAATCGGCTAAGTCCAGGATCCATATATAATAACCTAATAATCGGCTAAGTCCAGGATCCATATGATATGAACAGAAAAATCGGCTAAGTCCAGGATCCATATATAATAACCTAATAATCGGCTAAGTCCAGGATCCATATGATAAGAACAGAAAAATCGGCTAAGTCCAGGATCCATATATAATAACCTAATAATCGGCTAAGTCCAGGATCCATATTATATGAAGAGAAAAATCGGCTAAGTCCGAGATTGGGTCTGTCGGAAATACACTATCAAGTTACCACACAAGCAAGCAAGATGGCCTAATGATGGATCCATATGATATGAAGAGAAAAAACGGCTAAGTCCAGGATCCATATAACATGAAGAGAAGATCGGCTTAGTCCAGGATCCATATATAATAACCTAATAATCGGCTAAGTCCAGGATCCATATAATATGAAGAGAAAAATCGGCTAAGTCCGAGATTGGGTCTGTCGGAAATACACTATCAAGTTACCACACAAGCAAGCAAGATGGCCTAATGATGGATCCATATGATATGAAGAGAAAAATCGGCTAAGCCCGAGATTGGGTCTGTCAGAATTACACTATCAAGTTACCACACAAGCAAGCAAGATGGCCTAGTAATGGATCCATATTATACGATATGAAAAATCGGCTAAGTCCGAGATTGGGTCTGTCAGAATTACACGATCAAGTTACCACACAAGCAAGCAAGATGGCCTAGTGATGGATCCATATTGTACGAAGAGAAAAATCGGCTAAGTCCGAGATTGGGTCTGTCAGATATACACTATGAAGTTACCACACAAGCAAGCAAGATGGCCTAGTAATGGATCCATATTATACGATATGAAAAATCGGCTAAGTCCGAGATTGGGTCTGTCAGACATACACTTTCAAGTTACCACACAAGCAAGCAAGATGGCCTAGTGATGGATCCATATTATACGATATGAAAAATCGGCTAAGTCCGAGATTGGGTCTGTCAGAATTACACTATCAAGTTACCACACAAGCAAGCAAGATGGCCTAGTGATGGATCCATATTGTACGAAGAGAAAAATCGGCTAAGTCCGAGATTGGGTCTGTCAGATATACACTATGAAGTTACCACACAAGCAAGCAAGATGGCCTAGTAATGGATCCATATTATACGATATGAAAAATCGGCTAAGTCCGAGATTGGGTCTGTCAGACATACACTTTCAAGTTACCACACAAGCAAGCAAGATGGCCTAGTGATGGATCCATATTATACGATATGAAAAATCGGCTAAGTCCGAGATTGGGTCTGTCAGAATTACACTATCAAGTTACCACACAAGCAAGCAAGATGGCCTAGTAATGGATCCATATTATACGATATGAAAAATCGGCTAAGTCCGAGATTGGGTCTGTCAGATATACACTTTGAAGTGACCACACAAGCAAGCAAGATGGCCTAGTAATGGGTCCATATAATATGAAGAGAAAAATCGGCTAAGTCCGAGATTGGGTTTGTCAGACATACACTTTCAAGTTACCACACAAGCAAGCAAGATGGCCTAGTGATGGATCCATATTATATGAAGAGAAAAATCGGCTAAGTCCGAGATTGGGTCTGTCAGACATACACTTTCAAGTTACCACACAAGCAAGCAAGATGGCCTAGTGATGGATCCATATTATACGATATGAAAAATCGGCTAAGTCCGAGATTGGGTCTGTCGGAAATACACTATCAAGTTACCACATGAGCAAGCAAGTTACCACATGAAGAGAAAGCCGGCAAAGTCCGGGAATGTTACCACATGAACTGCAAAATGGGCAAAAACCTACCTTCACAGGGAACGTGAATAAGTCAGGCTGTAGACATCGGATCGACAAGCCAAAGACTGATATGGAAAGGAAATGAGTAGTACTAGCTTTCCTGAGAGTTGCAGAGCTTAGACTGCATATGAACGGAAGTTATTAAGCATCAAAGTCAGAAAAGTTACCCAAAGGAACACAAGTTCCAACTTAGAGCATGAATACCGCCTAGACGGTAAGAGGTACGGCCAGGCTGAGGAATAAGAAAATGTTGGCCAACATGTTCCCTAACTATCCCCCGAAGACCGCAAAGCAATCCAACATCAACCAAGAAAGTTATAGCCCGATCAAGGAAACACCTACTTTGCACCGATATTGCACCAAATACATGTACCAAGCACCTTCGGTTGCATACCTGCAGGGGCTTACCGTAGTAGGCCATGGAAGACCGATATACCGAACATAATCACTTTCTATCTCCTCGGGTGTTGGAGATAGCGCTTTGCGGTAAAAGAACGAAAGTTAGACCATATCTTGGTGCATCTTTTTGCCCGAGAACCCAAAGGCCTATCTACCAAGGCAAGAAAGTTGTGTGGGGACAAAATGTCCAAAAGTGCCCAAAGTGGCACACTTGAACCATATATTCGAGAGAAACACAAGTGTGGGCCCGAGCTAGCAAGTTGAAATGTTCTGACCGTCAGTAGCCCTAGTCAAGGCGCACATATCATTATATGGGGCCAAAGTGCCAGCTAGTCTCCAAGTGGGCCATATGGGTGTTCTAAGGTTTGCACCCAAATGAGGAAAAAACAGGGTAAGGTACGGTGTACCGCGAATAACTCGGGCTATAGATGTCCGATCGATGAGTTTGGCATATGTATGGAAAGGTCTCGACGAGACCTAACTAACCTGAAAGTATGAAGGCAAAGACTTGAATGACCGGGAAGTTATTAAGTGCACAAGTGGTAAAGTTGCACCAAAGTCCATGTTAGCCGAAGTGGTACATGAACACCCAATATTCGACCAAAACACAAGTTTGGAGACGAGCTAGCAAGCTACATTGTTCAGACCGTCAGTAGCTCTTGTTAAGACACGCATTTAATTATACGGGGCCTAGCCGCTAGCTCGACTCGAAGTCGGTCATATGGTTGGTTGATGGTTTGGACCGACCACGTGGTGTAACAAGGTGATGTACCTTTCATGAATTAAAACTCTGGCTGTATGGCACTGAGCGACAAGCTAAGGTGTGATTTGGAATAGTCTTGAGTGGGACTATTTAGGAAAAATGCGAACAAAAAATCACAAAGTCCTTGGGCGAAGCTATTAGCGAAACATAGAGCAAATTGGTACCAAAAACTATGGAAATGGGACTTGAGTCAAAAATAACCGCAAGTTGGAGAAGAGATAGCAAGCTTGCGTAGAACATTTATAACTAGTGCGTGGTATGACCAACAAAAATGTGTATGGGGCCAAGGCGCTGGCTGGCCTCCAAAGTGGTGATATGGGCGATTCAAAGTTTGTACCCAAGTATGAACAAGTATGGTGAAAACAGGGTAAGGTACCAAGTACCACGAATAACTCGGGCTGTAGATGGCCGAGCAAGACAAATGGCATACCGTTAGAAAGGTCTTGGGGAGACCTATCTACCCTGAAAGTTTCATGAGGCTGAGTTGAAAGACCACGGAGATATAAGGTGATGATGGGCCGATTCGGGGACCAAGTCGCAGGAAATGGCACTTGACCAAAATCACCCTTGGAAGGTGAATACCGGCTTACCGGTAAGAGATAGCGACTTGGCGTAGAATATTCATAAGTTGGGCGTGTAGAGACGCAACTTTCATTATATGGGGGCAACCCGGTCAGGGTGCTCCAAGTCGGTCGTTTGGTTGGTTTATGGTTTGGGCCAACCACGTGGTGTACCAACATGAGGTACCTTTCATGAATTATGACTCGGTCAGTTTGCCACCGAGCGACAAGCTAAGGTGTGATTTGGAATGGTCTTGAGTGGGACTATTACGGAAAAATACTAAGAGAAAATCAGCTTGTCCACGCGCGAAGCTATTAGCGAAACATAGGGCAAAATGGTACCAAAAACTATGAAAATGGAACTTGGACCAAGAATAACGGCAAGTTGGAGAAGAGATAGCAAGATAGCGTAGAACATTTATATTTTGGACATGGTATGACCAACAAAAAAGTATATGGGGCCAAGGCGCTGGCAGGCCTCCAAAGTGTAGATATGGGCGATACAAAGTTTGTACCCAAGTACGAACAAGTATGGAAAAAACAGGGTAAGGTACCAAGTACCATGAATAACGGTGTCCATACTTGACACCGGCTTCGAAGCACTTTCTACGTACTTCCTACCACATTCAAATACATTCTAAGGTGCTTCGTAGCACTTTCTACGTACTTCCTACCACATTCAAATACATTCTACGGTGCTTCGAAGCACTTTCTACGTACTTCCTACCACATTCAAATACATTCTACGGTGCTTCGAAGCACTTTCTACGTTCTTCCTACCACATTCAAATACATTCTAAGGTGCTTCGTAGCACTTTCTACGTAATTCCAACCACATCCATACAACATTAAAGGTGCTTCGAAGCACTTTCTACGTACTTCCTACCACATTCAAATACATTCTAAGGTGCTTCGAAGCACTTTCTACGTACTTCCTACCACATTCAAATACATTCTACGGTGCTTCGAAGCACTTTCTACGTACTTCCTACCACATTCAAATACATTCTACGGTGCTTCGAAGCACTTTCTACGTTCTTCCTACCACATTCAAATACATTCTAAGGTGCTTCGTAGCACTTTCTACGTAATTCCAACCACATCCATACAACATTCACGGTGCTTCGAAGCACTTTCTACGTAATTCCAACCACATCCATACAACATTAAAGGTGCTTCGAAGCACTTTCTACGTACTTCCTACCACATTCAAATACATTCTACGGTGCTTCGTAGCACTTTCTACGTACTTCCTACCACATTCAAATACATTCTACGGTGCTTCGTAGCACTTTCTACGTACTTCCTACCACATTCAAATACATTCGACGGTGCTTCGTAGCACTTTCTACGTACTTCCTACCACATTCAAATACATTCTAAGGTGCTTCGTAGCACTTTCTACGTACTTCCTACCACATTCAAATACATTCTACGGTGCTTCGTAGCACTTTCTACGTACTTCCTACCACATTCAAATACATTCTACGGTGCTTCGAAGCACTTTCTACGTACTTCCTACCACATTCAAATACATTCTAAGGTGCTTCGAAGCACTTTCTACGTACTTCCTACCACATTCAAATACATTCTAAGGTGCTTCGTAGCACTTTCTACGTAATTCCAACCACATCCATACAACATTCACGGTGCTTCGAAGCACTTTCTACGTAATTCCTACCACATTCAAATACATTCTAAGGTGCTTCGAAGCACTTTCTACGTACTTCCTACCACATTCAAATACATTCTACGGTGCTTCGTAGCACTTTCTACGTACTTCCTACCACATTCAAATACATTCTACGGTGCTTCGAAGCACTTTCTACGTACTTCCTACCACATTCAAATACATTCTACGGTGCTTCGAAGCACTTTCTACGTACTTCCTACCACATTCAAATACATTCTAAGGTGCTTCGTAGCACTTTCTACGTAATTCCAACCACATCCATACAACATTCACGGTGCTTCGAAGCACTTTCTACGTAATTCCAACCACATCCATACAACATTAAAGGTGCTTCGAAGCACTGTCTACGTACTTCCTACCACATTCAAATACATTCTAAGGTGCTTCGAAGCACTTTCTACGTACTTCCTACCACATTCAAATACATTCTAAGGTGCTTCGAAGCACTTTCTACGTACTTCCTACCACATTCAAATACATTCTACGGTGCTTCGTAGCACTTTCTACGTACTTCCTACCACATTCAAATACATTCTACGGTGCTTCGAAGCACTTTCTACGTAATTCCAACCACATCCATACAACATTCACGGTGCTTCGAAGCACTTTCTACGTAATTCCAACCACATCCATACAACATTAAAGGTGCTTCGAAGCACTTTCTACGTACTTCCTACCACATTCAAATACATTCTAAGGTGCTTCGAAGCACTTTCTACGTACTTCCTACCACATTCAAATACATTCTAAGGTGCTTCGAAGCACTTTCTACGTACTTCCTACCA
Source organism: Anopheles ziemanni (assembly GCF_943734765.1). Lineage (NCBI taxonomy): Eukaryota > Metazoa > Arthropoda > Insecta > Diptera > Culicidae > Anopheles > Anopheles ziemanni. The sequence continues at coordinate 54,138 of NW_026689824.1, read as the reverse complement.
CATTCAAATACATTCTAAGGTGCTTCGTAGCACTTTCTACGTAATTCCAACCACATCCATACAACATTCACGGTGCTTCGAAGCACTTTCTACGTAATTCCTACCACATTCAAATACATTCTAAGGTGCTTCGAAGCACTTTCTACGTACTTCCTACCACATTCAAATACATTCTAAGGTGCTTCGTAGCACTTTCTACGTAATTCCAACCACATCCATACAACATTAAAGGTGCTTCGAAGCACTGTCTACGTACTTCCTACCACATTCAAATACATTCTAAGGTGCTTCGAAGCACTTTCTACGTACTTCCTACCACATTCAAATACATTCTAAGGTGCTTCGTAGCACTTTCTACGTAATTCCAACCACATCCATACAACATTCACGGTGCTTCGAAGCACTTTCTACGTACTTCCTACCACATTCAAATACATTCTACGGTGCTTCGAAGCACTTTCTACGTACTTCCTACCACATTCAAATACATTCTACGGTGCTTCGAAGCACTTTCTACGTACTTCCTACCACATTCAAATACATTCTAAGGTGCTTCGAAGCACTTTCTACGTACTTCCTACCACATTCAAATACATTCTACGGTGCTTCGAAGCACTTTCTACGTACTTCCTACCACATTCAAATACATTCTACGGTGCTTCGAAGCACTTTCTACGTTCTTCCTACCACATTCAAATACATTCTAAGGTGCTTCGTAGCACTTTCTACGTAATTCCAACCACATCCATACAACATTCACGGTGCTTCGAAGCACTTTCTACGTAATTCCAACCACATTCAAATACATTCTAAGGTGCTTCGAAGCACTTTCTACGTACTTCCTACCACATTCAAATACATTCTAAGGTGCTTCGTAGCACTTTCTACGTAATTCCAACCACATCCATACAACATTCACGGTGCTTCGAAGCACTTTCTACGTACTTCCTACCACATTCAAATACATTCTAAGGTGCTTCGTAGCACTTTCTACGTACTTCCTACCACATTCAAATACATTCTACGGTGCTTCGAAGCACTTTCTACGTACTTCCTACCACATTCAAATACATTCTAAGGTGCTTCGAAGCACTTTCTACGTACTTCCTACCACATTCAAATACATTCTACGGTGCTTCGTAGCACTTTCTACGTACTTCCTACCACATTCAAATACATTCGACGGTGCTTCGTAGCACTTTCTACGTACTTCCTACCACATTCAAATACATTCTAAGGTGCTTCGTAGCACTTTCTACGTACTTCCTACCACATTCAAATACATTCTACGGTGCTTCGTAGCACTTTCTACGTACTTCCTACCACATTCAAATACATTCTACGGTGCTTCGAAGCACTTTCTACGTACTTCCTACCACATTCAAATACATTCTAAGGTGCTTCGAAGCACTTTCTACGTACTTCCTACCACATTCAAATACATTCTAAGGTGCTTCGTAGCACTTTCTACGTACTTCCTACCACATTCAAATACATTCTACGGTGCTTCGAAGCACTTTCTACGTACTTCCTACCACATTCAAATACATTCTACGGTGCTTGGAAGCACTTTCTACGTAATTCCAACCACATCCATACAACATTCACGGTGCTTCGAAGCACTTTCTACGTAATTCCTACCACATTCAAATACATTCTAAGGTGCTTCGAAGCACTTTCTACGTACTTCCTACCACATTCAAATACATTCTACGGTGCTTCGTAGCACTTTCTACGTACTTCCTACCACATTCAAATACATTCTACGGTGCTTCGAAGCACTTTCTACGTACTTCCTACCACATTCAAATACATTCTACGGTGCTTGGAAGCACTTTCTACGTACTTCCTACCACATTCAAATACATTCTAAGGTGCTTCGTAGCACTTTCTACGTAATTCCAACCACATCCATACAACATTCACGGTGCTTCGAAGCACTTTCTACGTAATTCCAACCACATCCATACAACATTAAAGGTGCTTCGAAGCACTTTCTACGTACTTCCTACCACATTCAAATACATTCTAAGGTGCTTCGAAGCACTTTCTACGTACTTCCTACCACATTCAAATACATTCTACGGTGCTTCGTAGCACTTTCTACGTACTTCCTACCACATTCAAATACATTCTACGGTGCTTCGAAGCACTTTCTACGTACTTCCTACCACATTCAAATACATTCTAAGGTGCTTCGAAGCACTTTCTACGTACTTCCTACCACATTCAAATACATTCTAAGGTGCTTCGTAGCACTTTCTACGTAATTCCAACCACATCCATACAACATTCACGGTGCTTCGAAGCACTTTCTACGTACTTCCTACCACATTCAAATACATTCTAAGGTGCTTCGTAGCACTTTCTACGTACTTCCTACCACATTCAAATACATTCTACGGTGCTTCGAAGCACTTTCTACGTACTTCCTACCACATTCAAATACATTCTACGGTGCTTCGAAGCACTTTCTACGTTCTTCCTACCACATTCAAATACATTCTAAGGTGCTTCGTAGCACTTTCTACGTAATTCCAACCACATCCATACAACATTCACGGTGCTTCGAAGCACTTTCTACGTAATTCCAACCACATCCATACAACATTAAAGGTGCTTCGAAGCACTTTCTACGTACTTCCTACCACATTCAAATACATTCTAAGGTGCTTCGAAGCACTTTCTACGTACTTCCTACCACATTCAAATACATTCTACGGTGCTTCGAAGCACTTTCTACGTACTTCCTACCACATTCAAATACATTCTACGGTGCTTCGAAGCACTTTCTACGTTCTTCCTACCACATTCAAATACATTCTAAGGTGCTTCGTAGCACTTTCTACGTAATTCCAACCACATCCATACAACATTCACGGTGCTTCGAAGCACTTTCTACGTAATTCCAACCACATCCATACAACATTAAAGGTGCTTCGAAGCACTTTCTACGTACTTCCTACCACATTCAAATACATTCTAAGGTGCTTCGAAGCACTTTCTACGTACTTCCTACCACATTCAAATACATTCTACGGTGCTTCGTAGCACTTTCTACGTACTTCCTACCACATTCAAATACATTCTACGGTGCTTCGAAGCACTTTCTACGTACTTCCTACCACATTCAAATACATTCTAAGGTGCTTCGAAGCACTTTCTACGTACTTCCTACCACATTCAAATACATTCTAAGGTGCTTCGTAGCACTTTCTACGTTATTCCAACCACATCCATACAACATTAAAGGTGCTTCGAAGCACTTTCTACGTACTTCCTACCACATTCAAATACATTCTAAGGTGCTTCGAAGCACTTTCTACGTACTTCCTACCACATTCAAATACATTCTACGGTGCTTCGTAGCACTTTCTACGTACTTCCTACCACATTCAAATACATTCTACGGTGCTTCGTAGCACTTTCTACGTACTTCCTACCACATTCAAATACATTCTACGGTGCTTCGTAGCACTTTCTACGTACTTCCTACCACATTCAAATACATTCTACGGTGCTTCGTAGCACTTTCTACGTACTTCCTACCACATTCAAATACATTCTACGGTGCTTCGTAGCACTTTCTACGTACTTCCTACCACATTCAAATACATTCTACGGTGCTTCGAAGCACTTTCTACGTACTTCCTACCACATCCATACAACATTAAAGGTGCTTCGAAGCACTTTCTACGTACTTCCTACCACATTCAAATACATTCTAAGGTGCTTCGTAGCACTTTCTACGTAATTCCAACCACATCCATACAACATTCACGGTGCTTCGAAGCACTTTCTACGTAATTCCTACCACATTCAAATACATTCTAAGGTGCTTCGAAGCACTTTCTACGTACTTCCTACCACATTCAAATACATTCTACGGTGCTTCGTAGCACTTTCTACGTACTTCCTACCACATTCAAATACATTCTACGGTGCTTCGAAGCACTTTCTACGTACTTCCTACCACATTCAAATACATTCTACGGTGCTTGGAAGCACTTTCTACGTACTTCCTACCACATTCAAATACATTCTAAGGTGCTTCGTAGCACTTTCTACGTAATTCCAACCACATCCATACAACATTCACGGTGCTTCGAAGCACTTTCTACGTAATTCCAACCACATCCATACAACATTAAAGGTGCTTCGAAGCACTGTCTACGTACTTCCTACCACATTCAAATACATTCTAAGGTGCTTCGAAGCACTTTCTACGTACTTCCTACCACATTCAAATACATTCTACGGTGCTTCGAAGCACTTTCTACGTACTTCCTACCACATTCAAATACATTCTACGGTGCTTCGTAGCACTTTCTACGTACTTCCTACCACATTCAAATACATTCTAAGGTGCTTCGAAGCACTTTCTACGTACTTCCTACCACATTCAAATACATTCTACGGTGCTTCGTAGCACTTTCTACGTACTTCCTACCACATTCAAATACATTCTAAGGTGCTTCGTAGCACTTTCTACGTACTTCCTACCACATTCAAATACATTCTAAGGTGCTTCGTAGCACTTTCTACGTACTTCCTACCACATTCAAATACATTCTACGGTGCTTCGAAGCACTTTCTACGTACTTCCTACCACATTCAAATACATTCTACGGTGCTTCGAAGCACTTTCTACGTACTTCCTACCACATTCAAATACATTCTAAGGTGCTTCGAAGCACTTTCTACGTACTTCCTACCACATTCAAATACATTCTAAGGTGCTTCGTAGCACTTTCTACGTAATTCCAACCACATCCATACAACATTCACGGTGCTTCGAAGCACTTTCTACGTAATTCCAACCACATCCATACAACATTAAAGGTGCTTCGAAGCACTTTCTACGTACTTCCTACCACATTCAAATACATTCTAAGGTGCTTCGAAGCACTTTCTACGTACTTCCTACCACATTCAAATACATTCTACGGTGCTTCGTAGCACTTTCTACGTACTTCCTACCACATTCAAATACTTTCTACGGTGCTTCGAAGCACTTTCTACGTACTTCCTACCACATTCAAATACATTCTAAGGTGCTTCGTAGCACTTTCTACGTACTTCCTACCACATTCAAATACATTCTACGGTGCTTGGAAGCACTTTCTACGTACTTCCTACCACATTCAAATACATTCTAAGGTGCTTCGTAGCACTTTCTACGTAATTCCAACCACATTCAAATACATTCTACGGTGCTTGGAAGCACTTTCTACGTAATTCCAACCACATTCAAATACTTTCTACGGTGCTTCGAAGCACTTTCTACGTAATTCCAACCACATCCATACAACATTAAAGGTGCTTCGAAGCACTTTCTACGTACTTCCTACCACATTCAAATACATTCTAAGGTGCTTCGAAGCACTTTCTACGTACTTCCTACCACATTCAAATACATTCTACGGTGCTTCGTAGCACTTTCTACGTACTTCCTACCACATTCAAATACATTCTACGGTGCTTCGAAGCACTTTCTACGTACTTCCTACCACATTCAAATACATTCTACGGTGCTTGGAAGCACTTTCTACGTACTTCCTACCACATTCAAATACATTCTATGGTGCTTCGTAGCACTTTCTACGTAATTCCAACCACATCCATACAACATTCACGGTGCTTCGAAGCACTTTCTACGTAATTCCAACCACATCCATACAACATTCACGGTGCTTCGAAGCACTTTCTACGTAATTCCAACCACATCCATACAACATTCACGGTGCTTCGAAGCACTTTCTACGTAATTCCAACCACATCCATACAACATTCAAGGTGCTTCGAAGCACTTTCTACGTAATTCCAACCACATCCATACAACATTCAAGGTGCTTCGAAGCACTTTCTACGTAATTCCAACCACATCCATACAACATTCACGGTGCTTCGAAGCACTTTCTTCGTAATTCCAACCACATCCATACAACATTCAAGGTGCTTCGAAGCACTTTCTACGTAATTCCAACCACATCCATACAACATTCAAGGTGCTTCGAAGCACTTTCTACGTAATTCCAACCACATCCATACAACATTCACGGTGCTTCGAAGCACTTTCTACGTTATTCCAACTACATCCAAACAACATTCAAGGTGCTTCGAAGCACCTTCTACGTTATTCCAACCACATCCAAACAACATTCACGGTGCTTCGAAGCACTTTCTACGTAATTCCAACCACATCCAAACAACATTAAAGGTGCTTCGAAGCACTTTCTACGTAATTCCAACCACATCCAAACAACATTAAAGGTGCTTCGAAGCACTTTCTACGTAATTCCAACCACATTCAAACAACATTAAAGGTGCTTCGAAGCACTTTCTACGTAATTGCAACCAAATCCAAACAACATTAAAGGTGCTTCGAAGCACTTTCTACGTAATTCCAACCACATCCAAACAACATTAAAGGTGCTTCGAAGCACTTTCTACGTAAGTGCAACCAAATCCAAACAACATTAAAGGTGCTTCGAAGCACTTTCTACGTAATTCCAACCACATCCATACAACATTCACGGTGCTTCGAAGCACTTTCTACGTTATTCCAACTACATCCAAACAACATTCAAGGTGCTTCGAAGCACCTTCTACGTTATTCCAACCACATCCAAACAACATTCACGGTGCTTCGAAGCACTTTCTACGTAATTCCAACCACATTCAAACAACATTAAAGGTGCTTCGAAGCACTTTCTACGTAATTCCAACCACATCCAAACAACATTCAAGGTGCTTCGAAGCACTTTCTACGTAATTCCAACCACATCCATACAACATTCACGGTGCTTCGAAGCACCTTCTACGTTATTCCAACCACATCCAAACAACATTCTAGGTGCTTCGAAGCACTTTCTACGTAATTCCAACCACATTCAAACAACATTAAAGGTGCTTCGAAGCACTTTCTACGTAATTCCAACCACATCCAAACAACATTCAAGGTGCTTCGAAGCACTTTCTACGTAATTCCAACCACATCCATACAAAATTCACGGTGCTTCGAAGCACTTTCTACGTAATTCCAACCACATCCAAACAACATTCACGGTGCTTCGAAGCACTTTCTACGTAATTCCAACCACATTCAAACAACATTAAAGGTGCTTCGAAGCACTTTCTACGTAATTCCAACATCATCCAAACAACATTCACGGTGCTTCGAAGCACTTTCTACGTAATTCCAACCACATTCAAACAACATTAAAGGTGCTTCGAAGCACTTTCTACGTAATTCCAACCACATTCAAACAACATTAAAGGTGCTTCGAAGCACTTTCTACGTAATTCCAACCACATCCAAACAACATTCACGGTGCTTCGAAGCACTTTCTACGTAATTCCAACCACATTCAAACCACATTCTAGGTGCTTCGAAGCACTTTCTACGTAATTCCAACCACATCCAAACAACATTCTAGGTGCTTCGAAGCACTTTCTACGTAATTCCAACCACATTCAAACAACATTCTAGGTGCTTCGAAGCACTTTCTACGTAATTCCAACCACATCCAAACAACATTAAAGGTGCTTCGAAGCACTTTCTACGTAATTCCAACCACATCCAAACAACATTCTAGGTGCTTCGAAGCACTTTCTACGTAATTCCAAATACATTCAAACCACATTCTAGGTGCTTCGAAGCACTTTCTACGTAATTCCAACCACATCCAAACAACATTCTAGGTGCTTCGAAGCACTTTCTACGTAATTCCAACCACATCCAAACAACATTCACGGTGCTTCGAAGCACTTTCTACGTAATTCCAAATACATTCAAACCACATTCAAGGTGCTTCGAAGCACTTTCTACGTAATTCCAACCACATCCAAACAACATTAAAGGTGCTTCGAAGCACTTTCTACGTAATTCCAACCACATCCAAACAACATTCTAGGTGCTTCGAAGCACTTTCTACGTAATTCCAAATACATTCAAACCACATTCTAGGTGCTTCGAAGCACTTTCTACGTAATTCCAACCACATCCAAACAACATTCACGGTGTTTCGAAGCACTTTCTACGTAATTCCAACCACATCCATACAACATTCACGGTGCTTCGAAGCACTTTCTACGTAATTCCAACCACATCCAAACAACATTCACGGTGCTTCGAAGCACTTTCTACGTAATTCCAACCACATGCATACAACATTCAAGGTGCTTCGAAGCACTTTCTACGTAATTCCAACCACATCCATACAACATTCACGGTGCTTCGAAGCACTTTCTACGTAATTCCAACCACATCCAAACAACATTCACGGTGCTTCGAAGCACTTTCTACGTAATTCCAACCACATGCATACAACATTCACGGTGCTTCGAAGCACTTTCTACGTAATTCCAACCACATCCATACAACATTCACGGTGCTTCGAAGCACTTTTTACGTAATTCCAACCACATCCATACAACATTCACGGTGCTTCGAAGCACTTTCTACGTAATTCCAACCACATCCATACAACATTCACGGTGCTTCGAAGCACTTTCTACGTAATTCCAACCACATCCAAACAACATTCACGGTGCTTCGAAGCACTTTCTACGTAATTCCTACCACATTCAAATACATTCTAAGGTGCTTCGAAGCACTTTCTACGTACTTCCTACCACATTCAAATACATTCTACGGTGCTTCGTAGCACTTTCTACGTACTTCCTACCACATTCAAATACATTCTACGGTGCTTCGTAGCACTTTCTACGTACTTCCTACCACATTCAAATACATTCTAAGGTGCTTCGAAGCACTTTCTACGTACTTCCTACCACATTCAAATACATTCTACGGTGCTTCGTAGCACTTTCTACGTACTTCCTACCACATTCAAATACATTCTAAGGTGCTTCGTAGCACTTTCTACGTACTTCCTACCACATTCAAATACATTCTACGGTGCTTCGAAGCACTTTCTACGTACTTCCTACCACATTCAAATACATTCTACGGTGCTTCGAAGCACTTTCTACGTACTTCCTACCACATTCAAATACATTCTAAGGTGCTTCGAAGCACTTTCTACGTACTTCCTACCACATTCAAATACATTCTAAGGTGCTTCGTAGCACTTTCTACGTAATTCCAACCACATCCATACAACATTCACGGTGCTTCGAAGCACTTTCTACGTAATTCCAACCACATCCATACAACATTAAAGGTGCTTCGAAGCACTTTCTACGTACTTCCTACCACATTCAAATACATTCTAAGGTGCTTCGAAGCACTTTCTACGTACTTCCTACCACATTCAAATACATTCTACGGTGCTTCGTAGCACTTTCTACGTACTTCCTACCACATTCAAATACATTCTACGGTGCTTCGAAGCACTTTCTACGTACTTCCTACCACATTCAAATACTTTCTACGGTGCTTCGAAGCACTTTCTACGTACTTCCTACCACATTCAAATACATTCTAAGGTGCTTCGTAGCACTTTCTACGTACTTCCTACCACATTCAAATACATTCTACGGTGCTTGGAAGCACTTTCTACGTACTTCCTACCACATTCAAATACATTCTAAGGTGCTTCGTAGCACTTTCTACGTAATTCCAACCACATTCAAATACATTCTACGGTGCTTGGAAGCACTTTCTACGTAATTCCAACCACATTCAAATACTTTCTACGGTGCTTCGAAGCACTTTCTACGTAATTCCAACCACATCCATACAACATTAAAGGTGCTTCGAAGCACTTTCTACGTACTTCCTACCACATTCAAATACATTCTAAGGTGCTTCGAAGCACTTTCTACGTACTTCCTACCACATTCAAATACATTCTAAGGTGCTTCGTAGCACTTTCTACGTAATTCCAACCACATCCATACAACATTCACGGTGCTTCGAAGCACTTTCTACGTAATTCCAACCACATCCATACAACATTAAAGGTGCTTCGAAGCACTTTCTACGTACTTCCTACCACATTCAAATACATTCTAAGGTGCTTCGAAGCACTTTCTACGTACTTCCTACCACATTCAAATACATTCTAAGGTGCTTCGAAGCACTTTCTACGTACTTCCTACCACATTCAAATACATTCTAAGGTGCTTCGTAGCACTTTCTACATAATTCCAACCACATCCATACAACATTCACGGTGCTTCGAAGCACTTTCTACGTAATTCCAACCACATCCATACAACATTAAAGGTGCTTCGAAGCACTTTCTACGTACTTCCTACCACATTCAAATACATTCTAAGGTGCTTCGAAGCACTTTCTACGTACTTCCTACCACATTCAAATACATTCTAAGGTGCTTCGAAGCACTTTCTACGTACTTCCTACCACATTCAAATACATTCTACGGTGCTTCGTAGCACTTTCTACGTACTTCCTACCACATTCAAATACATTCTACGGTGCTTCGAAGCACTTTCTACGTACTTCCTACCACATTCAAATACATTCTACGGTGCTTGGAAGCACTTTCTACGTACTTCCTACCACATTCAAATACATTCTACGGTGCTTCGTAGCACTTTCTACGTAATTCCAACCACATTCAAATACATTCTACGGTGCTTCGAAGCACTTTCTACGTAATTCCAACCACATCCATACAACATTCACGGTGCTTCGAAGCACTTTCTACGTAATTCCAACCACATCCATACAACATTCACGGTGCTTCGAAGCACTTTCTACGTAATTCCAACCACATCCATACAACATTCACGGTGCTTCGAAGCACTTTCTACGTAATTCCAACCACATCCATACAACATTCACGGTGCTTCGAAGCACTTTCTACGTAATTCCAACCACATCCATACAACATTCAAGGTGCTTCGAAGCACTTTCTACGTAATTCCAACCACATCCATACAACATTCAAGGTGCTTCGAAGCACTTTCTACGTAATTCCAACCACATCCATACAACATTCAAGGTGCTTCGAAGCACTTTCTACGTAATTCCAACCACATCCATACAACATTCACGGTGCTTCGAAGCACTTTCTACGTAATTCCAACCACATCCATACAACATTCAAGGTGCTTCGAAGCACTTTCTACGTAATTCCAACCACATCCATACAACATTCAAGGTGCTTCGAAGCACTTTCTACGTAATTCCAACCACATCCAAACAACATTCAAGGTGCTTCGAAGCACTTTCTACGTAATTCCAACCACATCCAAACAACATTCCAGATGCTTCGAAGTACTTTCTACGTAATTCCAACCACATCCAAACAACATTAAAGGTGCTTCGAAGCACTTTCTACGTAATTCCAACCACATCCAAACAACATTAAAGGTGCTTCGAAGCACTTTCTACGTAATTCCAACCACATTCAAACAACATTAAAGGTGCTTCGAAGCACTTTCTACGTAATTGCAACCAAATCCAAACAACATTAAAGGTGCTTCGAAGCACTTTCTACGTAATTCCAACCACATCCAAACAACATTAAAGGTGCTTCGAAGCACTTTCTACGTAATTCCAACCACATCCAAACAACATTCAAGGTGCTTCGAAGAACTTTCTACGTAATTCCAACCACATCCAAACAACATTAAAGGTGCTTCGAAGCACTTTCTACGTAATTCCAACCACATTCAAACAACATTAAAGGTGCTTCGAAGCACTTTCTACGTAATTGCAACCAAATCCAAACAACATTAAAGGTGCTTCGAAGCACTTTCTACGTAATTCCAACCACATCCAAACAACATTAAAGGTGCTTCGAAGCACTTTCTACGTAATTCCAACCACATCCAAACAACATTCAAGGTGCTTCGAAGAACTTTCTACGTAATTCCAACCACATCCAAACAACATTCCAGATGCTTCGAAGTACTTTCTACGAAATTCCAACCACATCCAAACAACATTCAAGGTGCTTCAAAGCACTTTCTACGTAATTCCAACCACATCCAAACAACTTTCTACGTGCTTCAAAGCACTTTCTACGTAATTCCAACCACATCCAAACAACTTTCTACGTGCTTCGAAGCACTTTCTACGTAATTCCAACCACATCCAAACAACATTCACGGTGCTTCGAAGCACTTTCTACGTAATTCCAACCACATCCAAACAACATTCAAGGTGCTTCGAAGCACTTTCTACGTAATTCTAACCACATCCAAACAACATTGAAGGTGCTTCGAAGCACTTTCTACGTAATTCCAACCACATCCAAACAACATTCAAGGTGCTTCGAAGCACTTTCTACGTAATTCTAACCACATCCAAACAACATTCCAGATGCTTCGAAGCACTTTCTACGTAATTCCAACCACATCCAAACAACATTCAAGGTGCTTCGAAGAACTTTCTACGTAATTCCAACCATATCCAAACAACATTGAAGGTGCTTCGAAGCACTTTTTACGTAATACCAACCACATCCAAACAACATTGAAGGTGCTTCGAAGCACTTTCTACGTAATTCCAACCACATCCAAACAACATTGAAGGTGCTTCGTAGCACTTTCTGCGTAATACCAACCATATCCAAACAACATTGAAGGTGCTTCGAAGCACTTTCTACGTAATTCCAACCACATCCAAACAACTTTCTACGTGCTTCAAAGCACTTTCTACGTAATTCTAACCACATCCAAACAACATTGAAGGTGCTTCGTAGCACTTTCTACGTAATTCTAACCACATCCAAACAACATTGAAGGTGCTTCGAATAACTTTCTACGTCATTCCAACCACATCCAAACAACATTCTAGGTGCTTCGAAGCACTTTCTACGTAATTCCAACCAAATCCAAACAACATTGAAGGTGCTTCGAAGCACTTTCTTCGTAATTCCAACCACATCCAAACAACATTCGAGGTGCTTCGAAGCACTTTCTAAGTAATTCCAACCACATCCAAACAACATTCGAGGTGCTTCGAAGCACTTTCTACGTAATTATAACCACATCCAAACAACATTCATGGTGCTTCGAAGCACTTTGTACGTAATTCCAACCACATCCAAACAACATTGCAGGTGCTTCGAAGCACTTTCTACGTAATTCCAACCACATCCAAACAACATTCAAGGTGCTTCGAAGTACTTTCTACGTAATTCCAACCACATCCAAACAACATTCAAGGTGCTTCGAAGCACTTTCTACGTAATTCTAACCACATCCAAACAACATTGAAGGTGCTTCGAAGCACTTTCTTCGTAATTCCAACCACATCCAAACAACATTCAAGGTGCTTCGAAGCACTTTCTACGTAATTCCAACCACATCCAAACAACTTTCTACGTGCTTCAAAGCACTTTCTTCGTGATTCCAACCACATCCAAACAACATTCGAGGTGCTTCGAAGCACTTTCTAAGTAATTCCAACCACATCCAAACAACATTCGAGGTGCTTCGAAGCACTTTCTACGTAATTATAACCACATCCAAACAACATTCATGGTGCTTCGAAGCACTTTGTACGTAATTCCAACCACATCCAAACAACATTGCAGGTGCTTCGAAGCACTTTCTACGTAATTCCAACCACATCCAAACAACATTCAAGGTGCTTCGAAGTACTTTCTACGTAATTCCAACCACATCCAAACAACATTCAAGGTGCTTCGAAGCACTTTCTACGTAATTCTAACCACATCCAAACAACATTGAAGGTGCTTCGAAGCACTTTCTTCGTAATTCCAACCACATCCAAACAACATTCAAGGTGCTTCGAAGCACTTTCTACGTAATTCCAACCACATCCAAACAACATTCCAGATGCTTCGAAGTACTTTCTACGTAATTCCAACCACATCCAAACAACATTCAAGGTGCTTCGAAGCACTTTCTACGTAATTCCAACCACATCCAAACAACATTCAAGGTGCTTCGAAGCACTTTCTACGTAATTCTAACCACATCAAAACAACATTGAAGGTGCTTCGAAGCACTTTCTACGTAATTCTAACCACATCCAAACAACATTCAAGGTGCTTCGAAGCACTTTCTACGTAATTCCAACCACATCCAAACAACATTCAAGGTGCTTCGAAGCACTTTCTACGTAATTCTAACCACATCAAAACAACATTGAAGGTGCTTCGAAGCACTTTCTACGTAATTCCAACCACATCCAAACAACATTCAAGGTGCTTCGAAGCACTTTCTACGTAATTCCAACCACATCCAAACAACATTCCAGATGCTTCGAAGTACTTTCTACGTAATTCCAACCACATCCAAACAACATTCAAGGTGCTTCGAAGCACTTTCTACGTAATTCCAACCACATCCAAACAACATTCAAGGTGCTTCGAAGCACTTTCTACGTAATTCTAACCACATCCAAACAACATTCAAGGTGCTTCGAAGCACTTTCTACGTAATTCCAACCACATCCAAACAACATTGAAGGTGCTTCGTAGCACTTTCTGCGTAAAACCAACCATATCCAAACAACATTGAAGGTGCTTCGAAGCACTTTCTACGTAATTCCAACCACATCCAAACAACATTCAAGGTGCTTCGAAGCACTTTCTACGTAATTCCAACCACATCCAAACAACTTTCTACGTGCTTCAAAGCACTTTCTACGTAATTCTAACCACATCCAAACAACATTCAAGGTGCTTCGTAGCACTTTCTACGTAATTCTAACCACATCCAAACAACATTCAAGGTGCTTCGAAGCACTTTCTACGTAATTCCAACCACATCCAAACAACATTCAAGGTGCTTCGAAGCACTTTCTTCGTAATTCCAACCACATCCAAACAACTTTCTACGTGCTTCAAAGCACTTTCTACGTAATTCCAACCACATCCAAACAACATTCAAGGTGCTTCGAAGCACTTTCTACGTAATTCCATCCGCATCCAAACAACATTCGAGGTGCTTCGAAGTACTTTCTACGTAATTCAAACCACATCCAAACAACATTCTACGTGCTTCAAAGCACTTTCTACGTAATTCCAACCACATCCAAACAACTTTCTACGTGCTTCAAAGCACTTTCTACGTAATTCCAACCACATCCAAACAACTTTCAAGGTGCTTCGAAGCACCTTCTACGTTATTCCAACCATATCCAAACAACATTCCAGGTGCTTCGAAGCACTTTCTACGTAATTCCAACCACATCCAAACAACATTCCAGATGCTTCGAAGTACTTTCTACGTAATTCCAACCACATCCAAACAACATTCAAGGTGCTTTGAAGAACTTTCTACGTAATTCCAACCACATCCAAACAACATTCAAGGTGCTTCGAAGCACTTTCTACGTAATTCCAACCACATCCAAACAACATTCAAGGTGCTTCGAAGCACTTTCTACGTCATTCCAACCACATCCAAACAACATTCAAGGTGCTTCGAAGCACTTTCTACGTAATTCCAACCACATCCAAACAACATTCTACGTGCTTCAAAGCACTTTCTACGTAATTCCAACCACATCCAAACAACTTTCTACGTGCTTCAAAGCACTTTCTACGTAATTCCAACCACATCCAAACAACTTTCAACGTGCTTCAAAGCACTTTGTTTGAAATTCTAACCACGTCCAAACAACTTTCAACGTGCTTCGAAGCACTTTGTTCGTAATTCTAACCACGTCCAAACAACTTTCAACGTGCTTCGAAGCACTTTGTTCGTAATTCTAACTACGTCCAAACAACTTTCAACGTGCTTCGAAGAACTTTGTTCGTAATTCTAACCACGTCCAAACAACTTTCAACGTGCTTCGAAGAACTTTGTTCGTAATTCTAACCACGTCCAAACAACTTTTAACGTGCTTCGAAACACTTTGTTCGTAATTCTTACAACGTCCTAAGAACTTTCACTGTGCTTCGAAGCACTTTGTTCGTAATTCTAACCACGTCCAAACAACTTTCAACGTGCTTCGAAGCACTTTGTTCGTAATTCTAACCACGTCCAAACAACTTTCAACGTGCTTCGAAGCACTTTGTTCGTAATTCTAACTACGTCCAAACAACTTTCAACGTGCTTCGAAGAACTTTGTTCGTAATTCTAACCACGTCCAAACAACTTTCAACGTGCTTCGAAACACTTTGTTCGTAATTCTAATCACGTCCAAACAACTTTCAACGTGCTTCCAAACACTTTGTTCGTAATTCTAACCACGTCCAAACAACTTTTAACGTGCTTCGAAACACTTTGTTCGTAATTCTTACCACGTCCAAACAACTTTCAACGTGCTTCGAAACACTTTGTTTGTAATTCTAACCACGTCAAAACTACTTTCAAGGTGCTTGAAAGCACTTTGTTCGTAATTCTTACCACGTCCAAACAACTTTCAAAGTACTTGGAAGCACTTTGTTCATAATTCTTACCACGTCCAAACAACTTTCAACGTGCTTCCAAACACTTTGTTCGTAATTCTTACCACGTCCAAATAACTTTCAACGTGCTTCGAAGCACTTTGTTCGTAATTCTAACCACGTCCAAACAACTTTCAACGTGCTTCGAAGCACTTTGTTCGCAATTCCAACCACGTCCAAACAACTTTCAACGTGCTTCGAAGCACTTTGTGCGATATTCTAACCACGTCCAAACAACTTTCAACGTGCTTCGAAACACTTTGTTTGTAATTCTAACCACGTCCAAACAACTTTCAACGTGCTTCGAAGCACTTTGTTTGTAATTCTAACTACGTCCAAACAACTTTCAACGTGCTTCGAAACACTTTGTTCGTAATTCTAACCACGTCCAAACAACTTTCAACGTGCTTCGAAGCACTTTGTTCGTAATTCTTACCACGTCCAAACAACTTTCAACGTGCTTCGAAACACTTTGTTTGTAATTCTAACTACGTCCAAACAACTTTCAACGTGCGTCGAAACACTTTGTTCGTAATTCTTACCACGTCCAAACAACTTTCATCGTGCTTCGAAACACTTTGTTTGTAATTCATACTACGTCCAAACAACTTTCAACGTGCTTCGAAACACTTTGTTCGTAATTCTTACCACGTCCAAACAACTTTCAACGTTCTTCGAAGCACTTTGTTCGTAATTGTTACCACGTCCAAACAACTTTTTACGTGCTTCGAAGCACTTTGTTCGTAATTCTAACCACGTCCAAACAACTTTCAACGTGCTTCGAAGCACTTTGTTCGTAATTCCAACCACGTCCAAACAACTTTCAACGTGCTTCGAAACACTTTGTTTGTAATTCTTACCACGTCCAAACAACTTTCAACGTGCTTCGAAACACTTTGTTCGTAATTCTTACCACGTCCAAACAACTTTCAACGTGCTTCGAAACACTTTGTTCGTAATTCTTACCACGACCAAACAACTTTTAACGTGCTTCCAAACACTTTGTTCGTAATTCTTACCACGTCCAAACAACTTTCAACGTGCTTCGAAGCACTTTGTTCGTAATTCTAACCACGTCCAAACAACTTTCAACGTGCTTCGAAGCACTTTGTTCGTAATTGTTAATACGTCCAAACAACTTTCAACGTTCTTCGAAGCACTTTGTTCGTAATTGTAACCTCGTCCAAACAACTTTTTACGTGCTTCGAAGCACTTTTTTCGTAATTCTAACCACGTCCAAACAACTTTCAACGTGCTTCGAAACACTTTGTTCGTAATTCTTACCACGTCCAAACAACTTTCAACGTGCTTCGAAACACTTTGTTCGTAATTGTTACCACGTCCAAACAACTTTCAACGTGCTTCGAAACACTTTGTTTGTAATTCTAACCACGTCCAAACAACTTTCAACGTGCTTCCAAACACTTTGTTCGTAATTCTTACCACGTCCAAACTACTTTCAACGTGCTTCGAAACACCTTGTTCGTAATTCTTACCACGTCCAAACAACTTTTAACGAGCTTCGAAACAATTTGTTCGTAATTCTAACCACGTCCAAACAACTTTCAACGTGCTTCGAAACACTTTGTTCGTAATTCTTACCACGTCCAAACAACTTTCAACGTGCTTCGAAACACTTTGTTCGTAATTCTTACCACGTCCAAACAACTTTTAACGAGCTTCGAAACACTTTGTTTGTAATTCTTACCACGTCCAAACAACTTTCAACGTGCTTCGAAACACTTTGTTCGTAATTCTTACCACGACCAAACAACTTTTAACGTGCTTCGAAACACTTTGTTTGTAATTCTAACTACGTCCAAACAACTTTCAACGTGCTTCGAAACACCTTGTTCGTAATTCTTACCACGTCTGAACAACTTTCAACGTGCTTCGAAACACTTTGTTCGTAATTCTTACCACGACCAAACAACTTTTAACGTGCTTCCAAACACTTTGTTTGTAATTCTAACCACGTCCAAACAACTTTCAACGTGCTTCCAAACACTTTGTTCGTAATTCTTACCACGTCCAAACTACTTTCAACGTGCTTCGAAACACCTTGTTCGTAATTCTTACCACGTCCAAACAACTTTTAACGAGCTTCGAAACAATTTGTTCGTAATTCTAACCACGTCCAAACAACTTTCAACGTGCTTCGAAACACTTTGTTCGTAATTCTTACCACGTCCAAACAACTTTCAACGTGCTTCGAAACACTTTGTTCGTAATTCTTACCACGTCCAAACAACTTTTAACGAGCTTCGAAACACTTTGTTTGTAATTCTTACCACGTCCAAACAACTTTCAACGTGCTTCGAAACACTTTGTTCGTAATTCTTACCACGACCAAACAACTTTTAACGTGCTTCGAAACACTTTGTTTGTAATTCTAACTACGACCAAACAACTTTCAACGTGCTTCGAAACACTTTGTTTGTAATTCTTACCACGTCCAAACAACTTTCAACGTGCTTCGAAACACTTTGTTCGTAATTCTTACCACGACCAAACAACTTTTAACGTGCTTCCAAACACTTTGTTCGTAATTCTTACCACGTCCAAACAACTTTCAACGTGCTTCGAAGCACTTTGTTCGTAATTCTAACCACGTCCAAACAACTTTCAACGTGCTTCGAAGCACTTTGTTCGTAATTGTTAATACGTCCAAACAACTTTCAACGTTCTTCGAAGCACTTTGTTCGTAATTGTAACCTCGTCCAAACAACTTTTTACGTGCTTCGAAGCACTTTTTTCGTAATTCTAACCACGTCCAAACAACTTTCAACGTGCTTCGAAACACTTTGTTCGTAATTCTTACCACGTCCAAACAACTTTCAACGTGCTTCGAAACACTTTGTTCGTAATTGTTACCACGTCCAAACAACTTTCAACGTGCTTCGAAACACTTTGTTTGTAATTCTAACCACGTCCAAACAACTTTCAACGTGCTTCCAAACACTTTGTTCGTAATTCTTACCACGTCCAAACTACTTTCAACGTGCTTCGAAACACTTTGTTCGTAATTGTTACCACGTCCAAACAACTTTCAACGTGCTTCGAAACACTTTGTTTGTAATTCTAACCACGTCCAAACAACTTTCAACGTGCTTCCAAACACTTTGTTCGTAATTCTTACCACGTCCAAACTACTTTCAACGTGCTTCGAAACACCTTGTTCGTAATTCTTACCACGTCCAAACAACTTTTAACGAGCTTCGAAACAATTTGTTCGTAATTCTAACCACGTCCAAACAACTTTCAACGTGCTTCGAAACACTTTGTTCGTAATTCTTACCACGTCCAAACAACTTTTAACGTGCTTCCAAACACTTTGTCCGTAATTCTTACTACGTCCAAACAACTTTCAACGTGCTTCGAAACACCTAGTTCGTAATTCTTACCACGTCTAAACAACTTTCAACGTGCTTCGAAACACCTTGTTCGTAATTCTTACCACGTCTAAACAACTTTCAGCGTGCTTCGAAGCATTTTGTTCGTATCTCTCACCACGTCCGAACAAATTTCAACGTGCTTCGAAACACCTTGTTCGTAATTCCAACCACGTCCAAACAACTTTCAACGTGCTTCGAAACACTTTGTTTGTAATTCTTACCACGTCCAAACAACTTTCAATGTGCTTCGAAACACTTTGTTCGTAATTCTAACCACGTCCAAACAACTTTCAACGTGCTTCGAAACACTTTGTTTGTAATTCTAACTACGTCCAAACAACTTTCAACGTGCTTCGAAACACTTTGTTTGTAATTCTAACTACGTCCAAACAACTTTCAACGTGCTTCGAAACACCTTGTTCGTAATTCTTACCACGTCTGAACAACTTTCAGCGTGCTTCGAAACACTTTGTTCGTAATTCTTACCACGTCCAAACAACTTTTAACGTGCTTCCAAACACTTTGTCCGTAATTCTTACTACGTCCAAACAACTTTCAACGTGCTTCGAAACACTTTGTTTGTAATTCTAACTACGTCCAAACAACTTTCAACGTGCTTCGAAACACCTTGTTCGTAATTCTTGCCACGTCTAAACAACTTTCAGCGTGCTTCGAAGCACTTTGTTCGTATCTCTCACCACGTCCAAACAAATTTCAACGTGCTTCGAAACACTTTGTTCGTAATTCTTACCACGTCCAAACAACTTTTAACGTGCTTCCAAACACTTTGTCCGTAATTCTTACTACGTCCAAACAACTTTCAACGTGCTTCGAAACACTTTGTTTGTAATTCTAACTACGTCCAAACAACTTTCAACGTGCTTCGAAACACCTTGTTCGTAATTCTTACCACGTCTAAACAACTTTCAGCGTGCTTCGAAACACTTTGTTCGTAATTCTTACCACGTCCAAACAACTTTTAACGTGCTTCCAAACACTTTGTCCGTAATTCTTACTACGTCCAAACAACTTTCAACGTGCTTCGAAACACTTTGTTTGTAATTCTAACTACGTCCAAACAACTTTCAACGTGCTTCGAAACACCTTGTTCGTAATTCTTACCACGTCTAAACAACTTTCAGCGTGCTTCGAAGCACTTTGTTCGTATCTCTCACCACGTCCAAACAAATTTCAACGTGCTTCGAAACACTTTGTTCGTAATTCTTACCACGTCCAAACAACTTTCAACGTGCTTCGAAACACTTTGTTCGTAATTCTTACCACGTCCAAACAACTTTTAACGTGCTTCCAAACACTTTTTTCGTAATTCTTACCACGTCCAAACAACTTTCATCGTGCTTCGAAACACTTTGTTTGTAATTCATACTACGTCCAAACAACTTTCAACGTGCTTCGAAACACTTTGTTCGTAATTCTTACCACGTCCAAACAACTTTCAACGTTCTTCGAAGCACTTTGTTCGTAATTGTTACCACGTCCAAACAACTTTTTACGTGCTTCGAAGCACTTTGTTCGTAATTCTAACCACGTCCAAACAACTTTCAACGTGCTTCGAAGCACTTTGTTCGTAATTCCAACCACGTCCAAACAACTTTCAACGTGCTTCGAAACACTTTGTTTGTAATTCTTACCACGTCCAAACAACTTTCAACGTGCTTCGAAACACTTTGTTCGTAATTCTTACCACGTCCAAACAACTTTCAACGTGCTTCGAAACACTTTGTTCGTAATTCTAACCACGTCCAAACAACTTTCAACGTGCTTCGAAACACTTTGTTCGTAATTCTAACCACGACCAAACAACTTTTAACGTGCTTCCAAACACTTTGTTCGTAATTCTTACCACGTCCAAACAACTTTCAACGTGCTTCGAAACACTTTGTTCGTAATTGTTACCACGTCCAAACAACTTTCAACGTGCTTCGAAACACTTTGTTTGTAATTCTAACCACGTCCAAACAACTTTCAACGTGCTTCCAAACACTTTGTTCGTAATTCTTACCACGTCCAAACAACTTTCAACGTGCTTCGAAACACTTTGTTCGTAATTGTTACCACGTCCAAACAACTTTCAACGTGCTTCGAAACACTTTGTTTGTAATTCTAACTACGTCCAAACAACTTTCAACGTGCTTCCAAACACTTTGTTCGTAATTCTTACCACGTCCAAACAACTTTCAACGTGCTTCGAAACACCTTGTTCGTAATTCTTACCACGTCCAAACAACTTTTAACGAGCTTCGAAACAATTTGTTCGTAATTCTAACCACGTCCAAACAACTTTTAACGTGCTTCGAAACACTTTGTTCGTAATTGTTACCACGTCCAAACAACTTTTTACGTGCTTCGAAGCACTTTGTTCGTAATTCTAACCACGTCCAAACAACTTTCAACGTGCTTCGAAGCACTTTGTTCGTAATTGTAACCACGTCCAAACAACTTTTTACGTGCTTCGAAGCACTTTTTTCGTAATTCTAACCACGTCCAAACAACTTTCAACGTGCTTCGAAACACTTTGTTCGTAATTCTTACCACGTCCAAACAACTTTCAACGTGCTTCGAAACACTTTGTTCGTAATTGTTACCACGTCCAAACAACTTTCAACGTGCTTCGAAACACTTTGTTTGTAATTCTAACCACGTCCAAACAACTTTCAACGTGCTTCGAAGCACTTTGTTCGTAATTCTAACCACGTCCAAACAACTTTCAACGTGCTTCGAAACACTTTGTTCGTAATTCTAACCACGTCCAAACAACTTTCAACGTGCTTCGAAACATTTTGTTCGTAATTCTAACCACGTCCAAACAACTTTCAACGTGCTTCGAAACACTTTGTTCGTAATTCTAACCACGTCCAAACAACTTTCAACGTGCTTCGAAGCACTTTGTTCGTAATTCTAACCACGTCCAAACAACTTTCAACGTGCTTCGAAACACTTTGTTCGTAATTCTAACCACATCCAAACAACTTTCAACGTGCTTCGAAACACTTTGTTCGTAATTCTATCCACGTCCAAACAACTTTCAACGTGCTTCGAAACACTTTGTTCGTAATTCTAACCACGTCCAAACAACTTTCAACGTGCTTCGAAGCACTTTGTTCGTAATTCTAACCACGTCCAAACAACTTTCAACGTGCTTCGAAACACTTTGTTCGTAATTCTAACCACGTCCAAACAACTTTCAACGTGCTTCGAATTACTTTGTTCGTAATTCTAACCACGTCCAAACAACTTTCAACGTGCTTCGAAGCACTTTGTTCGTAATTCTAACCACGTCCAAACAACTTTCAACGTGCTTCGAAACACTTTGTTCGTAATTCTAACCACGTCCAAACAACTTTCAACGTGCTTCGAAGCACTTTGTTCGTAATTCTAACCACGTCCAAACAACTTTCAACGTGCTTCGAAACACTTTGTTTGTAATTCTAACCACGTCCAAACAACTTTCAACGTGCTTCGAAACACTTTGTTCGTAATTCTAACCACGTCCAAACAACTTTCAACGTGCTTCGAAGCACTTTGTTCGTAATTCTAACCACGTCCAAACAACTTTCAACGTGCTTCGAAACACTTTGTTCGTAATTCTAACCACGTCCAAACAACTTTCAACGTGCTTCGAAACACTTTGTTCGTAATTCTAACCACGTTGTTGCGTATTGCAACGGTCCGATCGAAATAGTTCCAATGATGACATAAAGAGGGCGCTGCGGGATCGCTCCCATAGATCGCATAGGGTCGGTGCAGTGGCGCGTAGGCGTATGAGTGAGGGCGGACAGCGGCGATCACAGCTGATCGGGAATGGGGCAACGCCCGATCCCGAAACTCGGCTAAAAGGTCAAGGGCCGAGGTTGTCGCGTGACGCATGCGAAAGCGATAAAAGATGCACCGGAGATGACAAACGGGTCTTTCATTTCGGGCAGCGGAGAAAGTACGTTTAATTTTTTAACTCTTTAAAATAAAATAGAAGTGTTCAAGAAAGACGTGTGTCTAATCTCTCCTGCCGGCGGAAAGAAAGCCTGTTGCGTAGCAACACACGTCCAAACAACTTTCAACGTGCTTCGAAGCACTTTGTTCGTAATTCTAACCACGTCCAAACAACTTTCAACGTGCTTCGAAGCACTTTGTTCGTAATTCTAACCACGTCCAAACAACTTTCAACGTGCTTCGAAACACTTTGTTCGTAATTCTAACCACGTCCAAACAACTTTCAACGTGCTTCGAAGCACTTTGTTCGTAATTCTAACCACGTCCAAACAACTTTCAACGTGCTTCGAAACACTTTGTTCGTAATTCTAACCACGTCCAAACAACTTTCAACGTGCTTCGAAACACTTTGTTCGTAATTCTAACCACGTCCAAACAACTTTCAACGTGCTTCGAAGCACTTTGTTCGTAATTCTAACCACGTCCAAACAACTTTCAACGTGCTTCGAAACACTTTGTTCGTAATTCTAACCACGTCCAAACAACTTTCAACGTGCTTCGAAGCACTTTGTTCGTAATTCTAACCACGTCCAAACAACTTTCAACGTGCTTCGAAACACTTTGTTCGTAATTCTAACCACGTCCAAACAACTTTCAACGTGCTTCGAAACACTTTGTTCGTAATTCTAACCACGTCCAAACAACTTTCAACGTGCTTCGAAGCACTTTGTTCGTAATTCTAACCACGTCCAAACAACTTTCAACGTGCTTCGAAACACTTTGTTCGTAATTCTAACCACGTCCAAACAACTTTCAACGTGCTTCGAAGCACTTTGTTCGTAATTCTAACCACGTCCAAACAACTTTCAACGTGCTTCGAAACACTTTGTTCGTAATTCTAACCACGTCCAAACAACTTTCAACGTGCTTCGAAGCACTTTGTTCGTAATTCTAACCACGTCCAAACAACTTTCAACGTGCTTCGAAACACTTTGTTCGTAATTCTAACCACGTCCAAACAACTTTCAACGTGCTTCGAAGCACTTTGTTCGTAATTCTAACCACGTCCAAACAACTTTCAACGTGCTTCGAAACACTTTGTTCGTAATTCTAACCACGTCCAAACAACTTTCAACGTGCTTCGAAACACTTTGTTCGTAATT
Organism: Anopheles ziemanni; assembly: GCF_943734765.1. NCBI lineage: Eukaryota > Metazoa > Arthropoda > Insecta > Diptera > Culicidae > Anopheles > Anopheles ziemanni. The sequence goes on along the minus strand of NW_026689824.1, from coordinate 29,322 downwards.
CTAACCACGTCCAAACAACTTTCAACGTGCTTCGAAGCACTTTGTTCGTAATTCTAACCACGTCCAAACAACTTTCAACGTGCTTCGAAACACTTTGTTCGTAATTCTAACCACGTCCAAACAACTTTCAACGTGCTTCGAAGCACTTTGTTCGTAATTCTAACCACGTCCAAACAACTTTCAACGTGCTTCGAAACACTTTGTTCGTAATTCTAACCACGTCCAAACAACTTTCAACGTGCTTCGAAGCACTTTGTTCGTAATTCTAACCACGTCCAAACAACTTTCAACGTGTTTCGAAACACTTTGTTCGTAATTCTAACCACGTCCAAACAACTTTCAACGTGCTTCGAAGCACTTTGTTCGTAATTCTAACCACGTCCAAACAACTTTCAACGTGCTTCGAAACACTTTGTTCGTAATTCTAACCACGTCCAAACAACTTTCAACGTGCTTCGAAACACTTTGTTCGTAATTCTAACCACGTCCAAACAACTTTCAACGTGCTTCGAAGCACTTTGTTCGTAATTCTAACCACGTCCAAACAACTTTCAACGTGCTTCGAAACACTTTGTTCGTAATTCTAACCACGTCCAAACAACTTTCAACGTGCTTCGAAACACTTGTTTCGTAATTCTAACCACGTCCAAACAACTTTCAACGTGCTTCGAAGCACTTTGTTCGTAATTCTAACCACGTCCAAACAACTTTCAACGTGCTTCGAAACACTTTGTTCGTAATTCTAACCACGTCCAAACAACTTTCAACGTGCTTCGAAGCACTTTGTTCGTAATTCTAACCACGTCCAAACAACTTTCAACGTGCTTCGAAACACTTTGTTCGTAATTCTAACCACGTCCAAACAACTTTCAACGTGCTTCGAAGCACTTTGTTCGTAATTCTAACCACGTCCAAACAACTTTCAACGTGCTTCGAAACACTTTGTTCGTAATTCTAACCACGTCCAAAACAACTTTCAACGTGCTTCGAAGCACTTTGTTCGTAATTCTAACCACGTCCAAACAACTTTCAACGTGCTTCGAAACACTTTGTTCGTAATTCTAACCACGTCCAAACAACTTTCAACGTGCTTCGAAACACTTTGTTCGTAATTCTAACCACGTCCAAACAACTTTCAACGTGCTTCGAAGCACTTTGTTCGTAATTCTAACCACGTCCAAACAACTTTCAACGTGCTTCGAAACACTTTGTTCGTAATTCTAACCACGTCCAAACAACTTTCAACGTGCTTCGAAGCACTTTGTTCGTAATTCTAACCACGTCCAAACAACTTTCAACGTGTTTCGAAACACTTTGTTCGTAATTCTAACCACGTCCAAACAACTTTCAACGTGCTTCGAAGCACTTTGTTCGTAATTCTAACCACGTCCAAACAACTTTCAACGTGCTTCGAAACACTTTGTTCGTAATTCTAACCACGTCCAAACAACTTTCAACGTGCTTCGAAGCACTTTGTTCGTAATTCTAACCACGTCCAAACAACTTTCAACGTGCTTCGAAACACTTTGTTCGTAATTCTAACCACGTCCAAACAACTTTCAACGTGCTTCGAAACACTTTGTTCGTAATTCTAACCACGTCCAAACAACTTTCAACGTGCTTCGAAGCACTTTGTTCGTAATTCTAACCACGTCCAAACAACTTTCAACGTGCTTCGAAACACTTTGTTCGTAATTCTAACCACGTCCAAACAACTTTCAACGTGCTTCGAAGCACTTTGTTCGTAATTCTAACCACGTCCAAACAACTTTCAACGTGCTTCGAAACACTTTGTTCGTAATTCTAACCACGTCCAAACAACTTTCAACGTGCTTCGAAGCACTTTGTTCGTAATTCTAACCACGTCCAAACAACTTTCAACGTGCTTCGAAGCACTTTGTTCGTAATTCTAACCACGTCCAAACAACTTTCAACGTGCTTCGAAACACTTTGTTCGTAATTCTAACCACGTCCAAACAACTTTCAACGTGCTTCGAAACACTTTGTTCGTAATTCTAACCACGTCCAAACAACTTTCAACGTGCTTCGAAGCACTTTGTTCGTAATTCTAACCACGTCCAAACAACTTTCAACGTGCTTCGAAACACTTTGTTCGTAATTCTAACCACGTCCAAACAACTTTCAACGTGCTTCGAAACACTTTGTTCGTAATTCTAACCACGTCCAAACAACTTTCAACGTGCTTCGAAGCACTTTGTTCGTAATTCTAACCACGTCCAAACAACTTTCAACGTGCTTCGAAACACTTTGTTCGTAATTCTAACCACGTCCAAACAACTTTCAACGTGCTTCGAAGCACTTTGTTCGTAATTCTAACCACGTCCAAACAACTTTCAACGTGCTTCGAAACACTTTGTTCGTAATTCTAACCACGTCCAAACAACTTTCAACGTGCTTCGAAACACTTTGTTCGTAATTCTAACCACGTCCAAACAACTTTCAACGTGCTTCGAAGCACTTTGTTCGTAATTCTAACCACGTCCAAACAACTTTCAACGTGCTTCGAAACACTTTGTTCGTAATTCTAACCACGTCCAAACAACTTTCAACGTGCTTCGAAGCACTTTGTTCGTAATTCTAACCACGTCCAAACAACTTTCAACGTGCTTCGAAACACTTTGTTCGTAATTCTAACCACGTCCAAACAACTTTCAACGTGCTTCGAAACACTTTGTTCGTAAGTCTAACCACGTCCAAACAACTTTCAACGTGCTTCGAAGCACTTTGTTCGTAATTCTAACCACGTCCAAACAACTTTCAACGTGCTTCGAAACACTTTGTTCGTAATTCTAACCACGTCCAAACAACTTTCAACGTGCTTCGAAGCACTTTGTTCGTAATTCTAACCACGTCCAAACAACTTTCAACGTGCTTCGAAACACTTTGTTCGTAATTCTAACCACGTCCAAACAACTTTCAACGTGCTTCGAAGCACTTTGTTCGTAATTCTAACCACGTCCAAACAACTTTCAACGTGCTTCGAAACACTTTGTTCGTAATTCTAACCACGTCCAAACAACTTTCAACGTGCTTCGAAACACTTTGTTCGTAAGTCTAACCACGTCCAAACAACTTTCAACGTGCTTCGAAGCACTTTGTTCGTAATTCTAACCACGTCCAAACAACTTTCAACGTGCTTCGAAACACTTTGTTCGTAATTCTAACCACGTCCAAACAACTTTCAACGTGCTTCGAAACACTTTGTTCGTAATTCTAACCACGTCCAAACAACTTTCAACGTGCTTCGAAACACTTTGTTCGTAATTCTAACCACGTCCAAACAACTTTCAACGTGCTTCGAAGCACTTTGTTCGTAATTCTAACCACGTCCAAACAACTTTCAACGTGCTTCGAAACACTTTGTTCGTAATTCTAACCACGTCCAAACAACTTTCAACGTGCTTCGAAGCACTTTGTTCGTAATTCTAACCACGTCCAAACAACTTTCAACGTGCTTCGAAACACTTTGTTCGTAATTCTAACCACGTCCAAACAACTTTCAACGTGCTTCGAAACACTTTGTTCGTAATTCTAACCACGTCCAAACAACTTTCAACGTGCTTCGAAGCACTTTGTTCGTAATTCTAACCACGTCCAAACAACTTTCAACGTGGTTCGAAACACTTTGTTCGTAATTCTAACCACGTCCAAACAACTTTCAACGTGCTTCGAAACACTTTGTTCGTAATTCTAACCACGTCCAAACAACTTTCAACGTGCTTCGAAGCACTTTGTTCGTAATTCTAACCACGTCCAAACAACTTTCAACGTGCTTCGAAACACTTTGTTCGTAATTCTAACCACGTCCAAACAACTTTCAACGTGCTTCGAAGCACTTTGTTCGTAATTCTAACCACGTCCAAACAACTTTCAACGTGCTTCGAAGCACTTTGTTCGTAATTCTAACCACGTCCAAACAACTTTCAACGTGCTTCGAAACACTTTGTTCGTAATTCTAACCACGTCCAAACAACTTTCAACGTGCTTCGAAACACTTTGTTCGTAATTCTAACCACGTCCAAACAACTTTCAACGTGCTTCGAAGCACTTTGTTCGTAATTCTAACCACGTCCAAACAACTTTCAACGTGCTTCGAAACACTTTGTTCGTAATTCTAACCACGTCCAAACAACTTTCAACGTGCTTCGAAACACTTTGTTCGTAATTCTAACCACGTCCAAACAACTTTCAACGTGCTTCGAAGCACTTTGTTCGTAATTCTAACCACGTCCAAACAACTTTCAACGTGCTTCGAAACACTTTGTTCGTAATTCTAACCACGTCCAAACAACTTTCAACGTGCTTCGAAGCACTTTGTTCGTAATTCTAACCACGTCCAAACAACTTTCAACGTGCTTCGAAACACTTTGTTCGTAATTCTAACCACGTCCAAACAACTTTCAACGTGCTTCGAAACACTTTGTTCGTAATTCTAACCACGTCCAAACAACTTTCAACGTGCTTCGAAGCACTTTGTTCGTAATTCTAACCACGTCCAAACAACTTTCAACGTGCTTCGAAACACTTTGTTCGTAATTCTAACCACGTCCAAACAACTTTCAACGTGCTTCGAAGCACTTTGTTCGTAATTCTAACCACGTCCAAACAACTTTCAACGTGCTTCGAAACACTTTGTTCGTAATTCTAACCACGTCCAAACAACTTTCAACGTGCTTCGAAACACTTTGTTCGTAAGTCTAACCACGTCCAAACAACTTTCAACGTGCTTCGAAGCACTTTGTTCGTAATTCTAACCACGTCCAAACAACTTTCAACGTGCTTCGAAACACTTTGTTCGTAATTCTAACCACGTCCAAACAACTTTCAACGTGCTTCGAAACACTTTGTTCGTAATTCTAACCACGTCCAAACAACTTTCAACGTGCTTCGAAACACTTTGTTCGTAATTCTATCCACGTCCAAACAACTTTCAACGTGCTTCGAAACACTTTGTTCGTAATTCTAACCACGTCCAAACAACTTTCAACGTGCTTCGAAACACTTTGTTCGTAATTCTAACCACGTCCAAACAACTTTCAACGTGCTTCGAAACACTTTGTTCGTAATTCTAACCACATCCAAACAACTTTCAATGTGCTTCGAAACACTTTGTTCGTAATTCTATCCACGTCCAAACAACTTTCAACGTGCTTCGAAACACTTTGTTCGTAATTCTAACCACGTCCAAACAACTTTCAACGTGCTTCGAAACACTTTGTTCGTAAGTCTAACCACGTCCAAACAACTTTCAACGTGCTTCGAAGCACTTTGTTCGTAATTCTAACCACGTCCAAACAACTTTCAACGTGCTTCGAAGCACTTTGTTCGTAATTCTAACCACGTCCAAACAACTTTCAACGTGCTTCGAAACACTTTGTTCGTAATTCTAACCACGTCCAAACAACTTTCAACGTGCTTCGAAACACTTTGTTCGTAATTCTAACCACGTCCAAACAACTTTCAACGTGCTTCGAAACACTTTGTTCGTAATTCTAACCACGTCCAAACAACTTTCAACGTGCTTCGAAGCACTTTGTTCGTAATTCTAACCACGTCCAAACAACTTTCAACGTGCTTCGAAACACTTTGTTCGTAATTCTAACCACGTCCAAACAACTTTCAACGTGCTTCGAAACACTTTGTTCGTAAGTCTAACCACGTCCAAACAACTTTCAACGTGCTTCGAAGCACTTTGTTCGTAATTCTAACCACGTCCAAACAACTTTCAACGTGCTTCGAAGCACTTTGTTCGTAATTCTAACCACGTCCAAACAACTTTCAACGTGCTTCGAAACACTTTGTTCGTATTTCTAACCACGTCCAAACAACTTTCAACGTGCTTCGAAACACTTTGTTCGTAATTCTAACCACGTCCAAACAACTTTCAACGTGCTTCGAAACACTTTGTTCGTAATTCTAACCACGTCCAAACAACTTTCAACGTGCTTCGAAGCACTTTGTTCGTAATTCTAACCACGTCCAAACAACTTTCAACGTGCTTCGAAACACTTTGTTCGTAATTCTAACCACGTCCAAACAACTTTCAACGTGCTTCGAAACACTTTGTTCGTAATTCTAACCACGTCCAAACAACTTTCAACGTGCTTCGAAGCACTTTGTTCGTAATTCTAACCACGTCCAAACAACTTTCAACGTGCTTCGAAACACTTTGTTCGTAATTCTAACCACGTCCAAACAACTTTCAACGTGCTTCGAAGCACTTTGTTCGTAATTCTAACCACGTCCAAACAACTTTCAACGTGCTTCGAAGCACTTTGTTGGTAAGTCTAACCACGTCCAAACAACTTTCAACGTGCTTCGAAGCACTTTGTTCGTAATTCTAACCACGTCCAAACAACTTTCAACGTGCTTCGAAACATTTTGTTCGTAATTCTAACCACGTCCAAACAACTTTCAACGTGCTTCGAAACACTTTGTTCGTAATTCTAACCACGTCCAAACAACTTTCAACGTGCTTCGAAGCACTTTGTTCGTAATTCTAACCACGTCCAAACAACTTTCAACGTGCTTCGAAACACTTTGTTCGTAATTCTAACCACATCCAAACAACTTTCAATGTGCTTCGAAACACTTTGTTCGTAATTCTATCCACGTCCAAACAACTTTCAACGTGCTTCGAAACACTTTGTTCGTAATTCTAACCACGTCCAAACAACTTTCAACGTGCTTCGAAACACTTTGTTCGTAAGTCTAACCACGTCCAAACAACTTTCAACGTGCTTCGAAGCACTTTGTTCGTAATTCTAACCACGTCCAAACAACTTTCAACGTGCTTCGAAACACTTTGTTCGTAATTCTAACCACGTCCAAACAACTTTCAACGTGCTTCGAAGCACTTTGTTCGTAATTCTAACCACGTCCAAACAACTTTCAACGTGCTTCGAAACACTTTGTTCGTAATTCTAACCACGTCCAAACAACTTTCAACGTGCTTCGAAGCACTTTGTTCGTAATTCTAACCACGTCCAAACAACTTTCAACGTGCTTCGAAACACTTTGTTCGTAATTCTAACCACGTCCAAACAACTTTCAACGTGCTTCGAAACACTTTGTTCGTAATTCTAACCACGTCCAAACAACTTTCAACGTGCTTCGAAACACTTTGTTCGTAATTCTAACCACGTCCAAACAACTTTCAACGTGCTTCGAAGCACTTTGTTCGTAATTCTAACCACGTCCAAACAACTTTCAACGTGCTTCGAAACACTTTGTTCGTAATTCTAACCACGTCCAAACAACTTTCAACGTGCTTCGAAACACTTTGTTCGTAAGTCTAACCACGTCCAAACAACTTTCAACGTGCTTCGAAGCACTTTGTTCGTAATTCTAACCACGTCCAAACAACTTTCAACGTGCTTCGAAACACTTTGTTCGTAATTCTAACCACGTCCAAACAACTTTCAACGTGCTTCGAAACACTTTGTTCGTAATTCTAACCACGTCCAAACAACTTTCAACGTGCTTCGAAACACTTTGTTCGTAATTCTAACCACGTCCAAACAACTTTCAACGTGCTTCGAAACACTTTGTTCGTAATTCTAACCACGTCCAAACAACTTTCAACGTGCTTCGAAGCACTTTGTTCGTAATTCTAACCACGTCCAAACAACTTTCAACGTGCTTCGAAACACTTTGTTCGTAATTCTAACCACATCCAAACAACTTTCAATGTGCTTCGAAACACTTTGTTCGTAATTCTATCCACGTCCAAACAACTTTCAACGTGCTTCGAAACACTTTGTTCGTAATTCTAACCACGTCCAAACAACTTTCAACGTGCTTCGAAACACTTTGTTCGTAAGTCTAACCACGTCCAAACAACTTTCAACGTGCTTCGAAGCACTTTGTTCGTAATTCTAACCACGTCCAAACAACTTTCAACGTGCTTCGAAGCACTTTGTTCGTAATTCTAACCACGTCCAAACAACTTTCAACGTGCTTCGAAACACTTTGTTCGTAATTCTAACCACGTCCAAACAACTTTCAACGTGCTTCGAAACACTTTGTTCGTAATTCTAACCACGTCCAAACAACTTTCAACGTGCTTCGAAACACTTTGTTCGTAATTCTAACCACGTCCAAACAACTTTCAACGTGCTTCGAAGCACTTTGTTCGTAATTCTAACCACGTCCAAACAACTTTCAACGTGCTTCGAAACACTTTGTTCGTAATTCTAACCACGTCCAAACAACTTTCAACGTGCTTCGAAGCACTTTGTTCGTAAGTCTAACCACGTCCAAACAACTTTCAACGTGCTTCGAAGCACTTTGTTCGTAATTCTAACCACGTCCAAACAACTTTCAACGTGCTTCGAAGCACTTTGTTCGTAATTCTAACCACGTCCAAACAACTTTCAACGTGCTTCGAAACACTTTGTTCGTAATTCTAACCACGTCCAAACAACTTTCAACGTGCTTCGAAACACTTTGTTCGTAATTCTAACCACGTCCAAACAACTTTCAACGTGCTTCGAAACACTTTGTTCGTAATTCTAACCACGTCCAAACAACTTTCAACGTGCTTCGAAGCACTTTGTTCGTAATTCTAACCACGTCCAAACAACTTTCAACGTGCTTCGAAACACTTTGTTCGTAATTCTAACCACGTCCAAACAACTTTCAACGTGCTTCGAAACACTTTGTTCGTAATTCTAACCACGTCCAAACAACTTTCAACGTGCTTCGAAGCACTTTGTTCGTAATTCTAACCACGTCCAAACAACTTTCAACGTGCTTCGAAACACTTTGTTCGTAATTCTAACCACGTCCAAACAACTTTCAACGTGCTTCGAAGCACTTTGTTCGTAATTCTAACCACGTCCAAACAACTTTCAACGTGCTTCGAAACACTTTGTTCGTAAGTCTAACCACGTCCAAACAACTTTCAACGTGCTTCGAAGCACTTTGTTCGTAATTCTAACCACGTCCAAACAACTTTCAACGTGCTTCGAAACACTTTGTTCGTAATTCTAACCACGTCCAAACAACTTTCAACGTGCTTCGAAGCACTTTGTTCGTAATTCTAACCACGTCCAAACAACTTTCAACGTGCTTCGAAGCACTTTGTTCGTAATTCTAACCACGTCCAAACAACTTTCAACGTGCTTCGAAACACTTTGTTCGTAATTCTAACCACATCCAAACAACTTTCAATGTGCTTCGAAACACTTTGTTCGTAATTCTATCCACGTCCAAACAACTTTCAACGTGCTTCGAAACACTTTGTTCGTAATTCTAACCACGTCCAAACAACTTTCAACGTGCTTCGAAACACTTTGTTCGTAAGTCTAACCACGTCCAAACAACTTTCAACGTGCTTCGAAGCACTTTGTTCGTAATTCTAACCACGTCCAAACAACTTTCAACGTGCTTCGAAACACTTTGTTCGTAATTCTAACCACGTCCAAACAACTTTCAACGTGCTTCGAAGCACTTTGTTCGTAATTCTAACCACGTCCAAACAACTTTCAACGTGCTTCGAAACACTTTGTTCGTAATTCTAACCACGTCCAAACAACTTTCAACGTGCTTCGAAGCACTTTGTTCGTAATTCTAACCACGTCCAAACAACTTTCAACGTGCTTCGAAACACTTTGTTCGTAATTCTAACCACGTCCAAACAACTTTCAACGTGCTTCGAAACACTTTGTTCGTAATTCTAACCACGTCCAAACAACTTTCAACGTGCTTCGAAGCACTTTGTTCGTAATTCTAACCACGTCCAAACAACTTTCAACGTGCTTCGAAACACTTTGTTCGTAATTCTAACCACGTCCAAACAACTTTCAACGTGCTTCGAAGCACTTTGTTCGTAATTCTAACCACGTCCAAACAACTTTCAACGTGCTTCGAAACATTTTGTTCGTAATTCTAACCACGTCCAAACAACTTTCAACGTGCTTCGAAGCACTTTGTTGGTAAGTCTAACCACGTCCAAACAACTTTCAACGTGCTTCGAAGCACTTTGTTCGTAATTCTAACCACGTCCAAACAACTTTCAACGTGCTTCGAAACACTTTGTTCGTAATTCTAACCACGTCCAAACAACTTTCAACGTGCTTCGAAACACTTTGTTCGTAATTCTAACCACGTCCAAACAACTTTCAACGTGCTTCGAAACATTTTGTTCGTAATTCTAACCACGTCCAAACAACTTTCAACGTGCTTCGAAGCACTTTGTTGGTAAGTCTAACCACGTCCAAACAACTTTCAACGTGCTTCGGAGCACTTTGTTCGTAATTCTAACCACGTCCAAACAACTTTCAACGTGCTTCGAAACACTTTGTTCGTAATTCTAACCACGTCCAAACAACTTTCAACGTGCTTCGAAACACTTTGTTCGTAATTCTAACCACGTCCAAACAACTTTCAACGTGCTTCGAAACACTTTGTTCGTAATTCTAACCACGTCCAAACAACTTTCAACGTGCTTCGAAACACTTTGTTCGTAAGTCTAACCACGTCCAAACAACTTTCAACGTGCTTCGAAGCACTTTGTTCGTAATTCTAACCACGTCCAAACAACTTTCAACGTGCTTCGAAACACTTTGTTCGTAATTCTAACCACGTCCAAACAACTTTCAACGTGCTTCGAAACACTTTGTTCGTAATTCTAACCACGTCCAAACAACTTTCAACGTGCTTCGAAACACTTTGTTCGTAATTCTAACCACGTCCAAACAACTTTCAACGTGCTTCGAAGCACTTTGTTCGTAATTCTAACCACGTCCAAACAACTTTCAACGTGCTTCGAAACACTTTGTTCGTAATTCTAACCACGTCCAAACAACTTTCAACGTGCTTCGAAAAACTTTGTTCGTAATTCTAACCACGTCCAAACAACTTTCAACGTGCTTCGAAGCACTTTGTTCGTAATTCTAACCACGTCCAAACAACTTTCAACGTGCTTCGAAACACTTTGTTCGTAATTCTAACCACGTCCAAACAACTTTCAACGTGCTTCGAAGCACTTTGTTCGTAATTCTAACCACGTCCAAACAACTTTCAACGTGCTTCGAAACACTTTGTTCGTAATTCTAACCACGTCCAAACAACTTTCAACGTGCTTCGAAGCACTTTGTTCGTAATTCTAACCACGTCCAAACAACTTTCAACGTGCTTCGAAACAATTTGTTCGTAATTCTAACCACGTCCAAACAACTTTCAACGTGCTTCGAAACACTTTGTTCGTAATTCTAACCACGTCCAAACAACTTTCAACGTGCTTCGAAGCACTTTGTTCGTAATTCTAACCACGTCCAAACAACTTTCAACGTGCTTCGATGCACTTTGTTCGTAATTCTAACCACGTCCAAACAACTTTCAACGTGCTTCGAAACACTTTGTTCGTAATTCTAACCACGTCCAAACAACTTTCAACGTGCTTCGAAACACTTTGTTCGTAATTCTCATCCCGTCCAAACAACTTTCAACGTGCTTCGAAAAACTTTGTTCGTAATTCTAACCACGTCCAAACAACTTTCAACGTGCTTCGAAACACTTTGTTCGTAATTCTAACCACGTCCAAACAACTTTCAACGTGCTTCGAAGCACTTTGTTCGTAATTCTAACCACGTCCAAACAACTTTCAACGTGCTTCGAAACACTTTGTTCGTAATTCTATCCACGTCCAAACAACTTTCATCGTGCTTCGAAGCACTTTGTTCGTAATTCTAACCACGTCCAAACAACTTTCAACGTGCTTCGAAGCACTTTGTTCGTAATTCTAACTACGTCCAAACAACTTTCAACGTGCTTCGAAACACTTTGTTCGTAATTCTAATCACGTCCAAACAACTTTCAACGTGCTTCGAAACACTTTGTTCGTAATTCTCATCCCGTCCAAACAACTTTCAACGTGCTTCGAAAAACTTTGTTCGTAATTCTAACCACGTCCAAACAACTTTCAACGTGCTTCGAAGCACTTTGTTCGTAATTCTAACCACGTCCAAACAACTTTCAACGTGCTTCGAAACACTTTGTTCGTAATTCTAACCACGTCCAAACAACTTTCAACGGGCTTCGAAGCACTTTGTTCGTAATTCTAACCACGTCCAAACAACTTTCAACGTGCTTCGAAACACTTTGTTCGTAATTCTCACCACGTCCAAACAACTTTTAACGTGCTTCTAAAAACTTTGTTCGTAATTCTTACAACGTCCAACCAACTTTCAACGTGCTTCGAAGCACTTTGATCGTAATTCTAACCACGTCCAAACAACTTACAACGTGCTTCGAAGCACTTTGTTCGTAATTGTAACCACGTCCAAACAACTTTCATCGTGCTTCGAAGCACTTTGTTCGTAATTCTAACCACGTCCAAACAACTTTCAACGTGCTTCGAAACACTTTGTTCGTAATTCTAACCACGTCCAAACAACTTTCAACGTGCTTCGAAGCACTTTGTTCGTAATTCTAACCACGTCCAAACAACTTTCAACGTGCTTCGAAACACTTTGTTCGTAATTCTAACCACGTCCAAACAACTTTCAACGTGCTTCGAAACACTTTGTTCGTAATTCTAACCACGTCCAAACAACTTTCAACGTGCTTCGAAACACTTTGTTCGTAATTCTAACCACGTCCAAACAACTTTCAACGTGCTTCGAAACACTTTGTTCGTAATTCTAACCACGTCCAAACAACTTTCAACGTGCTTCGAAGCACTTTGTTCGTAATTCTAACCACGTCCAAACAACTTTCAACGTGCTTCGAAACACTTTGTTCGTAATTCTAACCACGTCCAAACAACTTTCAACGTGCTTCGAAACACTTTGTTCGTAATTCTCATCCCGTCCAAACAACTTTCAACGTGCTTCGAAAAACTTTGTTCGTAATTCTAACCACGTCCAAACAACTTTCAACGTGCTTCGAAGCACTTTGTTCGTAATTCTAACCACGTCCAAACAACTTTCAACGTGCTTCGAAACACTTTGTTCGTAATTCTAACCACGTCCAAACAACTTTCAACGTGCTTCGAAGCACTTTGTTCGTAATTCTAACCACGTCCAAACAACTTTCAACGTGCTTCGAAACACTTTGTTCGTAATTCTATCCACGTCCAAACAACTTTCAACGTGCTTCGAAGCACTTTGTTCGTATTTCTAACCACGTCCAAACAACTTTCAACGTGCTTCGAAACACTTTGTTCGTAATTCTAACCACGTCCAAACAACTTTCAACGTGCTTCGAAGCACTTTGTTCGTAATTCTAACCACGTCCAAACAACTTTCAACGTGCTTTGAAACACTTTGTTCGTAATTCTAACCACGTCCAAACAACTTTCAACGTGCTTCGAAACACTTTGTTCGTAATTCTAACCACGTCCAAACAACTTTCAACGTGCTTCGAAACACTTTGTTCGTAATTCTAACCACGTCCAAACAACTTTCAACGTGCTTCGAAACACTTTGTTCGTAATTCTAACCACGTCCAAACAACTTTCAACGTGCTTCGAAGCACTTTGTTCGTAATTCTAACCACGTCCAAACAACTTTCAACGTGCTTCGAAACACTTTGTTCGTAATTCTATCCACGTCCAAACAACTTTCAACGTGCTTCGAAACACTTTGTTCGTAATTCTAACCACGTCCAAACAACTTTCAACGTGCTTCGAAACACTTTGTTCGTAATTCTAACCACGTCCAAACAACTTTCAACGTGCTTCGAAACACTTTGTTCGTTATTCTAACCACGTCCAAACAACTTTCAACGTGCTTCGAAGCACTTTGTTCGTAATTCTAACCACGTCCAAACAACTTTCAACGTGCTTCGAAACACTTTGTTCGTAATTCTAACCACGTCCAAACAACTTTCAACGTGCTTCGAAACACTTTGTTCGTAATTCTCATCCCGTCCAAACAACTTTCAACGTGCTTCGAAAAACTTTGTTCGTAATTCTAACCACGTCCAAACAACTTTCAACGTGCTTCGAAGCACTTTGTTCGTAATTCTAACCACGTCCAAACAACTTTCAACGTGCTTCGAAACACTTTGTTCGTAATTCTAACCACGTCCAAACAACTTTCAACGTGCTTCGAAGCACTTTGTTCGTAATTCTAACCACGTCCAAACAACTTTCAACGTGCTTCGAAACACTTTGTTCGTAATTCTATCCACGTCCAAACAACTTTCAACGTGCTTCGAAGCACTTTGTTCGTATTTCTAACCACGTCCAAACAACTTTCAACGTGCTTCGAAACACTTTGTTCGTAATTCTAACCACGTCCAAACAACTTTCAACGTGCTTCGAAGCACTTTGTTCGTAATTCTAACCACGTCCAAACAACTTTCAACGTGCTTCGAAACACTTTGTTCGTAATTCTAACCACGTCCAAACAACTTTCAACGTGCTTCGAAACACTTTGTTCGTAATTCTAACCACGTCCAAACAACTTTCAACGTGCTTCGAAACACTTTGTTCGTAATTCTAACCACGTCCAAACAACTTTCAACGTGCTTCGAAACACTTTGTTCGTAATTCTAACCACGTCCAAACAACTTTCAACGTGCTTCGAAGCACTTTGTTCGTAATTCTAACCACGTCCAAACAACTTTCAACGTGCTTCGAAACACTTTGTTCGTAATTCTATCCACGTCCAAACAACTTTCATCGTGCTTCGAAGCACTTTGTTCGTAATTCTAACCACGTCCAAACAACTTTCAACGGGCTTCGAAGCACTTTGTTCGTAATTCTAACCACGTCCAAACAACTTTCAACGTGCTTCGAAACACTTTGTTCGTAATTCTCACCCCGTCCAAACAACTTTTAACGTGCTTCGAAAAACTTTGTTCGTAATTCTTACAACGTCCAAACAACTTTCAACGTGCTTCGAAGCACTTTGATCGTAATTCTAACCACGTCCAAACAACTTACAACGTGCTTCGAAGCACTTTGTTCGTAATTGTAACCACGTCCAAACAACATTCATCGTGCTTCGAAGCACTTTGTTCGTAATTCTAACCACGTCCAAACAACTTTCAACGTGCTTCGAAACACTTTGTTCGTAATTCTAACCACGTCCAAACAACTTTCAACGTGCTTCGAAGCACTTTGTTCGTAATTCTAACCACGTCCAAACAACTTTCAACGTGCTTCGAAACACTTTGTTCGTAATTCTAACCACGTCCAAACAACTTTCAACGTGCTTCGAAACACTTTGTTCGTAATTCTAACCACGTCCAAACAACTTTCAACGTGCTTCGAAACACTTTGTTCGTAATTCTAACCACGTCCAAACAACTTTCAACGTGCTTCGAAACACTTTGTTCGTAATTCTAACCACGTCCAAACAACTTTCAACGTGCTTCGAAACACTTTGTTCGTAATTCTAACCACGTCCAAACAACTTTCAACGTGCTTCGAAAAACTTTGTTCGTAATTCTAACCACGTCCAAACAACTTTCAACGTGCTTCGAAACACTTTGTTCGTAATTCTAACCACGTCCAAACAACTTTCATCGTGCTTCGAAACACTTTGTTCGTAATTCTAACCACGTCCAAACAACTTTCAACGTGCTTCGAAACACTTTGTTCGTAATTCTAACCACGTCCAAACAACTTTCAACGTGCTTCGAAACACTTTGTTCGTAATTCTAACCACGTCCAAACAACTTTCAACGTGCTTCGAAGCACTTTGTTCGTATTTCTAACCACGTCCAAACAACTTTCAACGTGCTTCGAAACACTTTGTTCGTAATTCTTAAAACGTCCTAACAACTTTCAACGTGCTTCGAAAAACTTTGTTCGTAATTCTAACCACGTCCAAACAACTTTCAACGTGCTTCGAAGCACTTTGTTCGTAATTCTAACCACGTCCAAACAACTTTCAACGTGCTTCGAAACACTTTGTTCGTAATTCTAACCACGTCCAAACAACTTTCAACGTGCTTCGAAACACTTTGTTCGTAATTCTAACCACGTCCAAACAACTTTCAACGTGCTTCGAAACACTTTGTTCGTAATTCTAACCACGTCCAAACAACTTTCAACGTGCTTCGAAGCACTTTGTTCGTAATTCTAACCACGTCCAAACAACTTTCAACGTGCTTCGAAGCACTTTGTTCGTATTTCTAACCACGTCCAAACAACTTTCAACGTGCTTCGAAACACTTTGTTCGTAATTCTAACCACGTCCAAACAACTTTCAACGTGCTTCGAAAAACTTTGTTCGTAATTCTAACCACGTCCAAACAACTTTCAACGTGCTTCGAAGCACTTTGTTCGTAATTCTAACCACGTCCAAACAACTTTCAACGTGCTTCGAAACACTTTGTTCGTAATTCTAACCACGTCCAAACAACATTCAACGTGCTTCGAAGCACTTTGTTCGTAATTCTAACCACGTCCAAACAACTTTCAACGTGCTTCGAAACACTTTGTTCGTAATTCTAACCACGTCCAAACAACATTCAACGTGCTTCGAAGCACTTTGTTCGTATTTCTAACCACGTCCAAACAACTTTCAACGTGCTTCGAAACACTTTGTTCGTAATTCTAACCACGTCCAAACAACTTTCAACGTGCTTCGAAGCACTTTGTTCGTATTTCTAACCACGTCCAAACAACTTTCAACGTGCTTCGAAACACTTTGTTCGTAATTCTAACCACGTCCAAACAACTTTCAACGTGCTTCGAAAAACTTTGTTCGTAATTCTAACCACGTCCAAACAACTTTCAACGTGCTTCGAAGCACTTTGTTCGTAATTCTAACCACGTCCAAACAACTTTCAACGTGCTTCGAAACACTTTGTTCGTAATTCTAACCACGTCCAAACAACATTCAACGTGCTTCGAAGCACTTTGTTCGTAATTCTAACCACGTCCAAACAACTTTCAACGTGCTTCGAAACACTTTGTTCGTAATTCTAACCACGTCCAAACAACTTTCAACGTGCTTCGAAACACTTTGTTCGTAATTCTAACCACGTCCAAACAACTTTCAACGTGCTTCGAAGCACTTTGTTCGTAATTCTAACCACGTCCAAACAACTTTCAACGTGCTTCGAAACACTTTATTCGTAATTCTAACCACGTCCAAACAACTTTCAACGTGCTTCGAAACACTTTGTTCGTAATTCTAACCACGTCCAAACAACTTTCAACGTGCTTCGAAGCACTTTGTTCGTAATTCTAACCACGTCCAAACAACTTTCAACGTGCTTCGAAACACTTTGGTCGTAATTCTAACCACGTCCAAACAACTTTCAACGTGCTTCGAAACACTTTGTTCGTAATTCTAACCACGTCCAAACAACTTTCAACGTGCTTCGAAACACTTTGTTCGTAATTCTAACCACGTCCAAACAACTTTCAACGTGCTTCGAAACACTTTGTTCGTAATTCTAACCACGTCCAAACAACTTTCAACGTGCTTCGAAGCACTTTGTTCGTAATTCTAACCACGTCCAAACAACTTTCAACGTGCTTCGAAACACTTTGTTCGTAATTCTAACCACGTCCAAACAACTTTCAACGTGCTTCGAAGCATTTTGTTCGTAATTCTAACCACGTCCAAACAACTTTCAACGTGCTTCGAAACACTTTGTTCGTAATTCTAACCACGTCCAAACAACTTTCAACGTGCTTCGAAGCACTTTGTTCGTAATTCTAACCACGTCCAAACAACTTTCAACGTGCTTCGAAACACTTTGTTCGTAATTCTAACCACGTCCAAACAACTTTCAACGTGCTTCGAAACACTTTGTTCGTAATTCTAACCACGTCCAAACAACTTTCAACGTGCTTCGAAGCACTTTGTTCGTAATTCTAACCACGTCCAAACAACTTTCAACGTGCTTCGAAACACTTTGTTCGTAATTCTAACCACGTCCAAACAACTTTCAACGTGCTTCGAAGCACTTTGTTCGTAATTCTAACCACGTCCAAACAACTTTCAACGTGCTTCGAAACACTTTGTTCGTAATTCTAACCACGTCCAAACAACTTTCAACGTGCTTCGAAGCACTTTGTTCGTAATTCTAACCACGTCCAAACAACTTTCAACGTGCTTCGAAACACTTTGTTCGTAATTCTAACCACGTCCAAACAACTTTCAACGTGCTTCGAAACACTTTGTTCGTAATTCTATCCACGTCCAAACAACTTTCAACGTGCTTCGAAACACTTTGTTCGTAATTCTAACCACGTCCAAACAACTTTCAACGTGCTTCGAAACACTTTGTTCGTAATTCTAACCACGTCCAAACAACTTTCAACGTGCTTCGAAGCACTTTGTTCGTAATTCTAACCACGTCCAAACAACTTTCAACGTTCTTCGAAGCACTTTGTTCGTAATTCTAACCACGTCCAAACAACTTTCAACGTGCTTCGAAGCACTTTGTTCGTAATTCTGACCACGTCCAAACAACTTTCAACGTGCTTCGAAGCACTTTGTTCGTAATTCTAACCACGTCCAAACAACTTTCAACGTTCTTTGAAGCACTTTGTTCGTAATTCTAACCACGTCCAAACAACTTTCAACGTGCTTCGAAGCACTTTGTTCGTAATTCTGACCACGACCAAACAACTTTCAACGTGCTTCGAAGCACTTTGTTCGTAATTCTTACCACGTCCAAACAACTTTCAACGTGCTTCGAAGCACTTTGTTCGTAATTCTGACCACGTCCAAACAACTTTCAACGTGCTTCGAAGCACTTTGTTCGTAATTCTAACCACGTCCAAACAACTTTCAACGTTCTTCGAAGCACTTTGTTCGTAATTTTAACCACGTCCAAACAACTTTCAACGTGCTTCGAAGCACTTTGTTCGTAATTTTAACCACGTCCAAACAACTTTCAACGTGCTTCGAAGCACTTTGTTCGTAATTTTAACCAGGTCCAAACAACTTTCAACGTGGTTCGAAGCACTTTGTTCGTAATTCTAACCACGTCCAAACAACTTTCAACGTGCTTCGAAGCACTTTGTTCGTAATTCTAACCACGTCCAAACAACTTTCAACGTGCTTCGAAGCACTTTGTTCGTAATTCTGACCACGTCCAAACAACTTTCAACGTGCTTCGAAGCACTTTGTTCGTAATTTTAACCACGTCCAAACAACTTTCAACGTGCTTCGAAGCACTTTGTTCGTAATTCTAACCACGTCCAAACAACTTTCAACGTGCTTCGAAGCACTTTGTTCGTAATTATAACCACGTCCAAACAACTTTCAACGTTCTTTGAAGCACTTTGTTCGTAATTCTAACCACGTCCAAACAACTTTCAACGTTCTTCGAAGCACTTTGTTCGTAATTCTAACCACGTCCAAACAACTTTCAACGTGGTTCGAAGCACTTTGTTCGTAATTCTAACCACGTCCAAACAACTTTCAACGTTCTTCGAAGCACTTTGTTCGTAATTCTAACCACGTCCAAACAACTTTCAACGTGGTTCGAAGCACTTTGTTCGTAATTCTAACCACGTCCAAACAACTTTCAACGTGCTTCGAAACACTTTGTTCGTAATTCTAACCACGTCCAAACAACTTTCAACGTGCTTCGAAGCACTTTGTTCGTAATTCTAACCACGTTCAAACAACTTTCAACGTGCTTCGAAGCACTTTGTTCGTAATTCTAACCACGTCCAAACAACTTTCAACGTGCTTCGAAGCACTTTCTTCGTAATTCTAACCACGTCCAAACAACTTTCAACGTGCTTCGAAGCACTTTGTTCGTAATTCTTACCACGTCCAAACAACTTTCAACGTGCTTCGAAGCAATTTGTTCGTAATTCTAACCACGTCCAAACAACTTTCAACGTGCTTCGAAGCACTTTGTTCGTAATTTTAACCACGTCCAAACAACTTTCAACGTGCTTCGAAGCACTTTGTTCGTAATTTTAACCAGGTCCAAACAACTTTCAACGTGCTTCAAAGCACTTTGTTCGTAATTCTAACCACGTCCCAACAACTTTCAACGTTCTTCGAAGCACTTTGTTCGTAATTCTAACCACGTCCAAACAACTTTCAACGTGCTTCGAAGCACTTTGTTCGTAATTCTAACCACGTCCAAACAACTTTCAAAGTTCTTTGAAGCACTTTGTTCGTAATTCTAACCACGTCCAAACAACTTTCAACGTGCTTCGAAGCACTTTGTTCGTAATTCTGACCACGTCCAAACAACTTTCAACGTGCTTCGAAGCACTTTGTTCGTAATTCTTACCACGTCCAAACAACTTTCAACGTGCTTCGAAGCACTTTGTTCGTAATTCTGACCACGTCCAAACAACTTTCAACGTGCTTCGAAGCACTTTGTTCGTAATTCTAACCACGTCCAAACAACTTTCAACGTTCTTCGAAGCACTTTGTTCGTAATTTTAACCAGGTCCAAACAACTTTCAACGTGGTTCGAAGCACTTTGTTCGTAATTTTAACCAGGTCCAAACAACTTTCAACGTGGTTCGAAGCACTTTGTTCGTAATTCTAACCACGTCCAAACAACTTTCAACGTGCTTCGAAGCACTTTGTTCGTAATTCTGACCACGTCCAAACAACTTTCAACGTGCTTCGAAGCACTTTGTTCGTAATTTTAACCAGGTCCAAACAACTTTCAACGTGCTTCGAAGCACTTTGTTCGTAATTCTAACCACGTCCAAACAACTTTCAACGTGCTTCGAAGCACTTTGTTCGTAATTCTGACCACGTCCAAACAACTTTCAACGTGCTTCGAAGCACTTTGTTCGTAATTTTAACCACGTCCAAACAACTTTCAACGTGCTTCGAAGCACTTTGTTCGTAATTCTAACCACGTCCAAACAACTTTCAACGTGGTTCGAAGCACTTTGTTCGTAATTTTAACCAGGTCCAAACAACTTTCAACGTGCTTCAAAGCACTTTGTTCGTAATTCTAACCACGTCCAAACAACTTTCAACGTGCTTCGAAGCACTTTGTTCGTAATTCTAACCACGTCCAAACAACTTTCAACGTACGTCGAAGCACTTTGTTCGTAATTCTAACCACGTCCAAACAACTTTCAACGTGCTTCGAAGCACTTTGTTCGTAATTCTGACCACGTCCAAACAACTTTCAACGTGCTTCGAAGCACTTTGTTCGTAATTCTAACCACGTCCAAACAACTTTCAACGTTCTTCGAAGCACTTTGTTCGTAATTCTAACCACGTCCAAACAACTTTCAACGTGCTTCGAAGCACTTTGTTCGTAATTCTGACCACGTCCAAACAACTTTCAACGTGCTTCGAAGCACTTTGTTCGTAATTCTGACCACGTCCAAACAACTTTCAACGTGCTTCGAAGCACTTTGTTCGTAATTTTAACCAGGTCCAAACAACTTTCAACGTGCTTCGAAGCACTTTGTTCGTAATTCTTACCAACGTCCAAACAACTTTCAACGTGCTTCGAAGCACTTTGTTCGTAATTTTAACCAGGTCCAAACAACTTTCAACGTGCTTCGAAGCACTTTGTTCGTAATTCTAACCACGTCCAAACAACTTTCAACGTGCTTCGAAGCACTTTGTTCGTAATTCTGACCACGTCCAAACAACTTTCAACGTGCTTCGAAGCACTTTGTTCGTAATTTTAACCACGTCCAAACAACTTTCAACGTGCTTCGAAGCACTTTGTTCGTAATTCTAACCACGTCCAAACAACTTTCAACGTGCTTCGAAGCACTTTGTTCGTAATTTTAACCAGGTCCAAACAACTTTCAACGTGCTTCAAAGCACTTTGTTCGTAATTCTAACCACGTCCAAACAACTTTCAACGTGCTTCGAAGCACTTTGTTCGTAATTCTAACCACGTCCAAACAACTTTCAACGTACGTCGAAGCACTTTGTTCGTAATTCTAACCACGTCCAAACAACTTTCAACGTGCTTCGAAGCACTTTGTTCGTAATTCTGACCACGTCCAAACAACTTTCAACGTGCTTCGAAGCACTTTGTTCGTAATTCTAACCACGTCCAAACAACTTTCAACGTTCTTCGAAGCACTTTGTTCGTAATTCTAACCACGTCCAAACAACTTTCAACGTGCTTCGAAGCACTTTGTTCGTAATTCTGACCACGTCCAAACAACTTTCAACGTGCTTCGAAGCACTTTGTTCGTAATTCTTACCACGTCCAAACAACTTTCAACGTGCTTCGAAGCACTTTGTTCGTAATTTTAACCAGGTCCAAACAACTTTCAACGTGCTTCGAAGCACTTTGTTCGTAATTCTTACCAACGTCCAAACAACTTTCAACGTGCTTCGAAGCACTTTGTTCGTAATTTTAACCACGTCCAAACAACTTTCAACGTGCTTCGAAGCACTTTGTTCGTAATTTTAACCAGGTCCAAACAACTTTCAACGTGGTTCGAAGCACTTTGTTCGTAATTCTGACCACGTCCAAACAACTTTCAACGTGCTTCGAAGCACTTTGTTCGTAATTCTGACCACGTCCAAACAACTTTCAGCGTGCTTCGAAGCACTTTGTTCGTAATTCTAACCACGTCCAAACAACTTTCAACGTGCTTCGAAGCACTTTGTTCGTAATTCTAACCACGTCCAAACAACTTTCAACGTGCTTCGAAGCACTTTGTTCGTAATTCTGACCACGTCCAAACAACTTTCAACGTGCTTCGAAGCACTTTGTTCGTAATTCTGACCACGTCCAAACAACTTTCAGCGTGCTTCGAAGCACTTTGTTCGTAATTCTAACCACGTCCAAACAACTTTCAACGTGCTTCGAAGCACTTTGTTCGTAATTCTGACCACGTCCAAACAACTTTCAACGTGCTTCGAAGCACTTTGTTCGTAATTCTAACCACGTCCAAACAACTTTCAACGTGCTTCGAAGCACTTTGTTCGTAATTTTAACCAGGTCCAAACAACTTTCAACGTGCTTCGAAGCACTTTGTTCGTAATTCTTACCACGTCCAAACAACTTTCAACGTGCTTCGAAGCACTTTGTTCGTAATTTTAACCAGGTCCAAACAACTTTCAACGTGCTTCGAAGCACTTTGTTCGTAATTCTAACCAAGTCCAAACAACTTTCAACGTGCTTCGAAGCACTTTGTTCGTAATTCTGACCATGTCCAAACAACTTTCAGCGTGCTTCGAAGCACTTTGTTCGTAATTCTTACCACGTCCAAACAACTTTCAACGTGCTTCGAAGCACTTTGTTCGTAATTTTAACCAGGTCCAAACAACTTTCAACGTGCTTCGAAGCACTTTGTTCGTAATTCTAACCACGTCCAAACAACTTTCAACGTGCTTCGAAGCACTTTGTTCGTAATTCTTACCAACGTCCAAACAACTTTCAACGTGCTTCGAAGCACTTTGTTCGTAATTTTAACCACGTCCAAACAACTTTCAACGTGCTTCGAAGCACTTTGTTCGTAATTTTAACCAGGTCCAAACAACTTTCAACGTGGTTCGAAGCACTTTGTTCGTAATTCTGACCACGTCCAAACAACTTTCAACGTGCTTCGAAGCACTTTGTTCGTAATTCTAACCACGTCCAAACAACTTTCAACGTGCTTCGAAGCACTTTGTTCGTAATTCTGACCACGTCCAAACAACTTTCAACGTGCTTCGAAGCACTTTGTTCGTAATTCTAACCACGTCCAAACAACTTTCAACGTGCTTCGAAGCACTTTGTTCGTAATTCTGACCACGTCCAAACAACTTTCAACGTGCTTCGAAGCACTTTGTTCGTAATTCTAACCACGTCCAAACAACTTTCAACGTGCTTCGAAGCACTTTGTTCGTAATTCTTACCAACGTCCAAACAACTTTCAACGTGCTTCGAAGCACTTTGTTCGTAATTTTAACCACGTCCAAACAACTTTCAACGTGCTTCGAAGCACTTTGTTCGTAATTTTAACCAGGTCTAAACAACTTTCAACGTGGTTCGAAGCACTTTGTTCGTAATTCTGACCACGTCCAAACAACTTTCAACGTGCTTCGAAGCACTTTGTTCGTAATTCTAACCACGTCCAAACAACTTTCAATGTGCTTCGAAGCACTTTGTTCGTAATTCTAACCACGTCCAAACAACTTTCAACGTGCTTCGAAGCACTTTGTTCGTAATTTTAACCACGTCCAAACAACTTTCAACGTGCTTCGAAGCACTTTGTTCGTAATTTTAACCAGGTCCAAACAACTTTCAACGTGGTTCGAAGCACTTTGTTCGTAATTCTGACCACGTCCAAACAACTTTCAACGTGCTTCGAAGCACTTTGTTCGTAATTCTGACCACGTCCAAACAACTTTCAACGTTCTTTGAAGCACTTTGTTCGTAATTCTAACCACGTCCAAACAACTTTCAACGTGCTTCGAAGCACTTTGTTCGTAATTCTGACCACGTCCAAACAACTTTCAACGTGCTTCGAAGCACTTTGTTCGTAATTCTAACCACGTCCAAACAACTTTCAACGTGCTTCGAAGCACTTTGTTCGTAATTCTGACCACGTCCAAACAACTTTCAACGTGCTTCGAAGCACTTTGTTCGTAATTCAGACCACGTCCAAACAACTTTCAACGTGGTTCGAAGCACTTTGTTCGTAATTCTAACCACGTCCAAACAACTTTCAGCGTGCTTCGAAGCACTTTGTTCGTAATTCTAACCAGGTCCAAACAACTTTCAACGTGCTTCGAAGCACTTTGTTCGTAATTCTGACCACGTCCAAACAACTTTCAACGTGGTTCGAAGCACTTTGTTCGTAATTCTGACCACGTCCAAACAACTTTCAACGTGCTTCGAAGCACTTTGTTCGTAATTCTAACCACGTCCAAACAACTTTCAACGTGCTTCGAAGCACTTTGTTCGTAATTCTGACCACGTCCAAACAACTTTCAACGTGCTTCGAAGCACTTTGTTCGTAATTCTAACCACGTCCAAACAACTTTCAACGTGCTTCGAAGCACTTTGTTCGTAATTCTAACCACGTCCAAACAACTTTCAACGTGCTTCGAAGCACTTTGTTCGTAATTCTGACCACGTCCAAACAACTTTCAACGTGCTTCGAAGCACTTTGTTCGTAATTCTAACCACGTCCAAACAACTTACAACGTGCTTCGAAGCACTTTGTTCGTAATTCTGACCACGTCCAAACAACTTTCAACGTGCTTCGAAGCACTTTGTTCGTAATTCTAACCACGTCCAAACAACTTTCAACGTGCTTCGAAGCACTTTGTTCGTAATTCTAACCACGTCCAAACAACTTTCAACGTGCTTCGAAGCACTTTGTTCGTAATTCTAACCACGTCCAAACAACTTTCAACGTGCTTCGAAGCACTTTGTTCGTAATTCTAACCACGTCCAAACAACTTTCAACGTGCTTCGAAGCACTTTGTTCGTAATTCTTACCAACGTCCAAACAACTTTCAACGTGCTTCGAAGCACTTTGTTCGTAATTTTAACCACGTCCAAACAACTTTCAACGTGCTTCGAAGCACTTTGTTCGTAATTTTAACCAGGTCCAAACAACTTTCAACGTGGTTCGAAGCACTTTGTTCGTAATTCTGACCACGTCCAAACAACTTTCAACGTGCTTCGAAGCACTTTGTTCGTAATTCTAACCAAGTCCAAACAACTTTCAACGTGCTTCGAAGCACTTTGTTCGTAATTCTGACCACGTCCAAACAACTTTCAACGTGCTTCGAAGCACTTTGTTCGTAATTCTAACCACGTCCAAACAACTTTCAACGTGCTTCGAAGCACTTTGTTCGTAATTCTGACCACGTCCAAACAACTTTCAACGTGCTTCGAAGCACTTTGTTCGTAATTCTAACCACGTCCAAACAACTTTCAACGTGCTTCGAAGCACTTTGTTCGTAATTCTTACCAACGTCCAAACAACTTTCAACGTGCTTCGAAGCACTTTGTTCGTAATTTTAACCACGTCCAAACAACTTTCAACGTGCTTCGAAGCACTTTGTTCGTAATTTTAACCAGGTCTAAACAACTTTCAACGTGGCTCGAAGCACTTTGTTCGTAATTCTGACCACGTCCAAACAACTTTCAACGTGCTTCGAAGCACTTTGTTCGTAATTCTAACCACGTCCAAACAACTTTCAATGTGCTTCGAAGCACTTTGTTCGTAATTCTAACCACGTCCAAACAACTTTCAACGTGCTTCGAAGCACTTTGTTCGTAATTGTTACCAACGTCCAAACAACTTTCAACGTGCTTCGAAGCACTTTGTTCGTAATTCAGACCACGTCCAAACAACTTTCAACGTGGTTCGAAGCACTTTGTTCGTAATTCTAACCACGTCCAAACAACTTTCAGCGTGCTTCGAAGCACTTTGTTCGTAATTCTAACCAGGTCCAAACAACTTTCAACGTGCTTCGAAGCACTTTGTTCGTAATTCTAACCACGTCCAAACAACTTTCAACGTGCTTCGAAGCACTTTGTTCGTAATTCTAACCACGTCCAAACAACTTTCAACGTGCTTCGAAGCACTTTGTTCGTAATTCTGACCACGTCCAAACAACTTTCAACGTGGTTCGAAGCACTTTGTTCGTAATTCTAACCACGTCCAAACAACTTA
This sequence comes from Anopheles ziemanni, assembly GCF_943734765.1. Taxonomy (NCBI): domain Eukaryota; kingdom Metazoa; phylum Arthropoda; class Insecta; order Diptera; family Culicidae; genus Anopheles; species Anopheles ziemanni. The sequence goes on along the minus strand of NW_026689824.1, from coordinate 2,792 downwards.
CAACGTGCTTCGAAGCACTTTGTTCGTAATTCTAGCCTCGTCCAAACAACTTTCAAGGTGCTTCGAAGCACTTTTTTCGTAATTCTAGCCTCGTACAAACAACTTTCAAGGTGCTTCGAAGCACTTTTTTCGTAATTCTAGCCTCGTACAAACAACTTTCAAGGTGCTTCGAAGCACTTTTTTCGTAATTCTAGCTACGTCCAAACAACTTTCAAGGTGCTTCGAGGAACTTTTTTCGTAATTCTAGCCTCGTACAAACAACTTTCAAGGTGCTTCGAAGCACTTTTTCGTAATTCTAGCCACAACCAAACAACTTTCAAAGTGCTTCGAAGCACTTTTTTCGTAATTCTAGCCACAACCAAACAACTTTCAAAGTGCTTCGAAGCACTTTTTTCGTAATTCTAGCCTCGTACAAACAACTTTCACGGTGCTTCGAAGCACTTTTTTCGTAATTCTAGCTACGTCCAAACAACTTTCAAGGTGCTTCGAAGATCTTTTTTCGTAATTCTAGCCACGTCCAAACAACTTTCAAAGTGCTTCGAAGCACTTTTTTCGTAATTCTAGCCACGTCCAAACAACTTTCAAGGTGCTTCGAAGCACTTTTTTCGTAATTCTAGCCACGTCCAAACAACTTTCAAAGTGCTTCGAAGCACTTTTTTCGTAATTCTTGCTACGTCCAAACAACTTTCAAAGTGCTTCGAAGCACTTTTTTCGTAATTCTAGCCTCTTCCAAACAACTTTCAAGGTGCTTCGAAGCACTTTTTTCGTAATTCTAGCCTCGTACAAACAACTTTCAAGGTGCTTCGAAGCACTTTTTTCGAAATTCTAGCCACAACCAAACAACTTTCAAAGTGCTTCGAAGCACTTTTTTCGTAATTCTAGCCTCGTACAAACAACTTTCACGGTGCTTCGAAGCACTTTTTTCGTAATTCTAGCTACTTCCAAACAACTTTCAAGGTGCTTCGAAGAACTTTTTTCGTAATTCTAGCCACGTCCAAACAACTTTCAAAGTGCTTCGAAGCACTTTTTTCGTAATTCTAGCCACGTCCAAACAACTTTCAAGGTGCTTCGAAGCACTTTTTTCGTAATTCTAGCCACGTCCAAACAACTTTCAAAGTGCTTCGAAGCACTTTTTTCGTAATTCTTGCTACGTCCAAACAACTTTCAAAGTGCTTCGAAGCACTTTTTTCGTAATTCTAGCCTCGTCCAAACAACTTTCAAGGTGCTTCGAAGCACTTTTTTCGTAATTCTAGCCACGTCCAAACAACTTTCAAAGTGCTTCGAAGCACTTTTTTCGTAATTCTAGCCACGTCCAAACAACTTTCAAGGTGCTTCGAAGCACTTTTTTCGTAATTCTAGCCTCGTCCAAACAACTTACAAGGTGCTTCGGAGCACTTTTTTCGTAATTCTAGCCACGTCCAAACAACTTTCAAAGTGCTTCGAAGCACTTTTTTCGTAATTCTAGCCACGTCCAAACAACTTTCAAAGTGCTTCGAAGCACTTTTTTCGTAATTCTAGCCACAACCAAACAACTTTCAAAGTGCTTCGAAGCACTTTTTTCGTAATTCTAGCCACAACCAAACAATTTTCAAAGTGCTTCGAAGCACTTTTTTCGTAATTCTAGCCACGTCCAAACAACTTTCAAAGTGCTTCGAAGCACTTTTTTCGTAATTCTAGCCTCGTCCAAACAACTTTCAAAGTGCTTCGAAGCACTTTTTTCGTAATTCTAGCCTCGTCCAAACAACTTTCAAGGTGCTTCGAAGCACTTTTTTCGTAATTCTAACCTCGTACAAACAACTTTCAAGGTGCTTCGAAGCACTTTTTTCGAAATTCTAGCCACAACCAAACAACTTTCAAAGTGCTTCGAAGCACTTTTTTCGTAATTCTAGCCTCGTACAAACAACTTTCACGGTGCTTCGAAGCACTTTTTTCGTAATTCTAGCGACGTCCAAACAACTTTCAAGGTGCTTCGAAGAACTTTTTTCGTAATTCTAGCCTCGTCCAAACAACTTTCAAGGTGCTTCGAAGCACTTTTTTCGTAATTCTAGCCACGTCCAAACAACTTTCAAAGTGCTTCGAAGCACTTTTTTCGTAATTCTAGCCACGTCCAAACAACTTTCAAGGTGCTTCGAAGCACTTTTTTCGTAATTCTAGCTACGTCCAAACAACTTTCAAAGTGCTTCGAAGCACTTTTTTCGTAATTCTAGCCACGTCCAAACAACTTTCAAGGTGCTTCGAAGCACTTTTTTCGTAATTCTAGCTACGTCCAAACAACTTTCAAAGTGCTTCGAAGCACTTTTTTCGTAATTCTAGCCTCGTACAAACAACTTTCAAGGTGCTTCGAAGCACTTTTTTCGTAATTTTAGCCACGCCCAAACAACTTACAAGGTGCTTCGAAGCACTTTTTTCGTAATTCTAGCCACGTCCAAACAACTTACAAGGTGCTTCGAAGCACTTTTTTCGTAATGCTAGCCTCGTCCAAACAACTTTCAAGGTGCTTCGAAGCACTTTTTTCGTAATTCTAGCCTCGTACAAACAACTTTCAAGGTGCTTCGAAAAACTTTTTTCGTAATTCTAGCCTCGTACAAACAACTTTCAAGGTGCTTCGAAGCACTTTTTTCGTAATTCTAGCTACGTCCAAACAACTTTCAAGGTGCTTCGAGGAACTTTTTTCGTAATTCTAGCCTCGTACAAACAACTTTCAAGGTGCTTCGAAGCACTTTTTCGTAATTCTAGCCACAAACCAAACAACTTTCAAAGTGCTTCGAAGCACTTTTTTCGTAATTCTAGCC
>NW_026689823.1:175000-186035 GCF_943734765.1 Anopheles ziemanni | reverse complement strand
CGTACCTCTTCATCCCTGGCCGCTATTCGCGTACCAAGGTAATTTTTGTTCATTTTATCAACATTTTTCATCTTTGACTGTTTATATCGGCCTTGCCATGAACCGATAGCGCTTCGCTGTGTTCTAACGTAAGTTAGTACTACTCAATACCTTTCCAAATCATGTCTTAAATTGTCATTTGCTTGCTTACAGCCGGAGCTATGAGCGATACCGTAAAAAGTACCGAAACTTGGTAAAATCCTTGGATCGCCCATATCCCCCCTTTGGGGACCAGATATCGAAAAAAGTTCTTATTCAAAAAGTTGCGCCTTAACGTGTTCTAGTTATGCCTAGAACATTTCACTTCGCTAGCTGGCCTGCAACTTAGCCGTAATTGGGATTTTAGGGTGTTCATGGAGGGCCCATTTCCTGCGACTTGGTATCTTTTGGGCCCTATGTTTCTCTAATATCTCCACAAGTTTTCCAGATAGCTTTCTCATACTTTCAGGGTGTCTAGAGCACCTCAAGACCTTTCCAACGCTATGCCGTTCGCCTCGCTCGGACATCTACAGCCGAAGTTATTCGAGGTACACGGTACCTTACCCTGTTTTCTCAGTACTTGGTCGAAAATTTCGATCAGCCATATGACCGACTTGGACAACCCTGAGCGGGTTGGCCCCATATAACTAAACTTTCGTCTCGTGTAGGCAAACTTATAAATGTTCCACGTCAACTCGCTATCTCGTACCGCCTTGACGGTATACTTGGTCCAAGGGCCATTTCCAGCGACTTGGTCGCAATTTCGCTCTAAGTTTCGCTAATACCTTCGTCCGTGGACATGGTGATTTTTTGTTCGTATTTTTCCTTGATAGTCCCACTCAAGACTATTCCATACCAGAGCCAAGCGTCCCGCTAAGTGCCATACAGCCTGAGCAGTAATTCATGAAAGGTACCTCTACCAGTTTTTGCCATACTTGGGTACAAACTTTGGATCGCCCATATCTCCACTTTGGAGGCCAGCCAGCACCTTGGCCCCATATACTTTTTTGTTGGTCATACCATGCACCAAATATAATTGTTCTACGCCAACTTGCTATCTCTTCTCCAACTTGCCGTTATTCTTGGTCCAAGACCCATTTCATTCGTTTTTGGACCCATTTTGCTATATGTTTCACTAATAGTTTCGGCCATGGACAAGCTGATTTTCTACTTGTATTTTTCCTTGATAGTCCCACTCAAGACCATTCCAAAACACACCGCAACTTGTTGCTCGGTGGCAAACTGACCGAGTTATAATTCATGAAAGGTACCTCACCTTGGTACACCACGTGGTCGGCCCAAACCATAAACCGACCAAACGACCGACTTGGAGCACCCTGACCGGGTTGCCCCCATATAATGAAAGTTGCGTCTCTACACGCCCAACTTATGAATATTCTACGCCAAGTCGCTATCTCTTACCGGTAAGCCGGTATTCACCTTCCAAGGGTGATTTTGGTCAAGTGCCATTTCCTGCGACTTGGTCCCCGAATTGGACCATCATCACCTAATATCTCCGTGGTCTTTCAACTCAGCCTCATGAAACTTTCAGGGTAGATAGGTCTCCCCAAGACCTTTCCAACGGTATGCCGTTTGTCTTGCTCGGCCATCTACAGCCGAAGTTATTAATGGTACTTGGTACCTTACCCTGTTTTTTCCATACTTGTTCGTACTTGGGTACAAACTTTGGATCGCCCATATCTCCACTTTGGAGGCCAGCCAGCACCTTGGCCCCATATACTTTTTTGTTGGTGATACCATGCACCAAATATAATTGTTCTACGCAAGCTTGCTATCTCTTCTCCAACTTGCAGTTATTCTTGGTCCAAGTCCCATTTCATTCGTTTTTGGACCCTTGTTGCTCCATGTTTCGCTAATAGCTTCGCCCACCAACATGCTGAATTTCTTTGCGTATTTTTCCTTGATAGTCCCACTCAGGACCATTCCAAATCACACCGTAGATTGTCGCTCGGAGGCAAACTGACCGAGTTATAATTCATGAAAAGTACCTCAACCTGGTACAGCACATGGTCGGCCCAAACCATAAACCGACCAAACGACCGACTTGGAGCACCCTGACCGGGTTGCTCCCATATAATGAAAGTTGCGTCTTCCAACGTCCAACATATAAATATTCTACGACAAGTCGCTATCTCTTACCGGTCAGCCGGTATTCATCTTTCAAGGGTGATTTTGGTCAAGTGCCATTTCCTGCGACTTGGTCCCCGAATTGGACCATCATCACCTAATATCTCCGTGATATTTCAACTCAGCCTCATGAAACTTTCAGGGTAGATAGGTCTCCCCAAGACCTGTCCAACGATATAGAAATTGTCTCGCTAGGCCATCTACAGCCGAAGTTATTCATGGTACTTGGTACCTTACCCTGTTTTTACCATACTTGTTCGTACTTGGGTGCAAAACATGAATCACCCATATCTCCACTTTGGAGGCCAGCTACCGCCTTGTCCCCATATTCTTTTTTGTTGGTCATATTATGCACAGTTTATAAATATTCTACGCCAACTTGCTACCTCGTCTACAACTTGCGGTTATTCTTGGTCCAAGTCTCATTTCATTCGTTTTTGGACCCTTGTTGCTCTATGTTTCACTAATAGCTTCGCCCACCAACATGCTGATTTTCTGTTTGTATTTTTCCTTGATAGTCCCACTCAGGGCCATTCCAAATCATACCGTGACTTGTCGCTCGGTGGCAAACTGACCGAGTTATAATTCATGAAAGGTACCTCAACCTAGTACAGCACATGGTCGGCCCAAACCATAAACCGACCAAACGACCGACTTGGAGCACCCTGACCGGGTTGCCCCCATATAATGAAAGTTGCGTCTCTACACGCCCAACTTATGAATATTCTACGCCAAGTCGCTATCTCTTACCGGTAAGCCGGTATTCACCTTCCAAGGGTGATTTTGGTCAAGTGCCATTTCCTGCGACTTGGTCCCCGAATTGGACCATCATCACCTAATATCTCCGTGGTCTTTCAACTCAGCCTCATGAAACTTTCAGGGTAGATAGGTCTCCCCAAGACCTTTCCAACGGTATGCCGTTTGTCTTGCTCGGCCATCTACAGCCGAAGTTATTAATGGTACTTGGTACCTTACCCTGTTTTTTCCATACTTGTTCGTACTTGGGTACAAACTTTGGATCGCCCATATCTCCACTTTGGAGGCCAGCCAGCACCTTGGCCTCATATACTTTCTTGTTGGTCATACCATGCACCAAATATAATTGTTCTACGCCAACTTGCTATCTCTTCTCCAACTTGCAGTTATTCTTGGTCCAAGTCCCATTTCATTCGTTTTCGGACCCATTTTGCTATATGTCTCACTAATAGCTTCGGCCATTGACAAGCTGATTTTTTATTTGTATTTTTCCTTGATAGTCTAACTTAAGATCATTCCAAAACACAACGCAGTTTGTCGCTCGGTGGCAAAATGACCGAGTTATAATTCATGAAAGGTACCTCTACCTGGTACAGCACATGGTCGGCCCAAATCATAAACCGACCAAACGACCGACTTGGAGCACCCTGACCGGGTTGCCCCCATATAATGAAAGTTGCGTCTTCCAACGTCCAACATATAAATATTCTACGACAAGTCGCTATCTCTTACCGGTAAGCCAGTATTCACCTTCCAAGGGTGATTTTTGTCAAGTGCCATTTCCTGCGACTTGGTCCCCGAATTGGACCATCATCACCTAATATCTCCGTGGTCTTTCCACTCAGCCTCATGAAACTTTCAGGGTAGATAGGTCTCCCCAAGACCTTTCCAACGATATAGAAATTGTCTCGCTAGGCCATCTACAGCCGAAGTTATTCATGGTACTTGGTACCTTACCCTGTTTTTACCATACTTGTTCGTACTTGGGTGCAAAACATGAATCACCCATATCTCCACTTTGGAGGCCAGCTACCGCCTTGTCCCCATATACTTTTTTGTTGGTCATATTATGCACAGTTTATAAATATTCTACGCAAACTTGCTACCTCGTCTACAACTTGCGGTTATTCTTGGTCCAAGTCTCATTTCATTCGTTTTTGGACCCTTGTTGCTCTATGTTTCACTAATAGCTTCGCCCACCAACATGCTGATTTTCTATTCGTATTTTTCCGTAATAGTTCCTATCATGACCATTCTAAATCACACTGTGACTTGTCGGTCGGTGGCAAACTGACCGAGTTATAATTCATGAAAGGTACCTCTACCTGGTACAGCACATGGTCGGCCCAAATCATAAACCGACCAAACGACCGACTTGGAGCACCCTGACCGGGTTGCTCCCATATAATGAAAGTTGCGTCTTCAAACGTCCAACATATAAATATTCTACGACAAGTCGCTATCTCTTACCGGTCAGCCGGTATTCATCTTTCAAGGGTGATTTTGGTCAAGTGCCATTTCCTGCGACTTGGTCCCCGAATTGGACCATCATCACCTAATATCTCCGTGGTCTTTCCACTCAGCCTCATGAAACTTTCAGGGTAGATAGGTCTCCCCAAGACCTTTCCAACGGTATGCCGTTTGTCTTGCTCGGCCATCTACAGCCGAAGTTATTAATGGTACTTGGTACTTTACCCTGTTTTTTCCATACTTGTTCGTACTTGGGTACAAACTTTGGATCGCCCATATCTCCACTTTGGAGGCCAGCCAGCACCTTGGCCCCATATACTTTTTTGTTGGTCATACCATGCACAGTTTATAATTGTTCTACGCCAACTTGCTATCTCTTCTCCAACTTGCCGTTATTCTTGGTCCAAGTCCCATTTCGTTCGTTTTTGGTCCCATTTTGCTATATGTTTCACTAATAGCTTCGGCCATGGACAAGCTGATTTTCTATTTTTATTTTTCCTTGATAGTTCCACTCAAAACCATTCCAAAACACCCCGCAACTCGTCGCTCGGTGGCAAACTGACCGAGTTATAATTCATGAAAGGTACCTCAATTTGGTACACCACGTGGTCGGCCAAAACCATAAACCGACCAAACGACCGACTTGGAGCACCCTGATCGGGTTGCTCCCATATAATGAAAGTTGCGTCTTTACCTGCCAAACGTATGAATATTCTACGACAAGTCGCTATCTCTTACCGTTCAGCCGGTATTCACCTTTCAAGGGTGATTTTGGTCAAGTGCCATTTCCTGCGACTTGGTCCCCGAATTGAACCATCATCACCTAATATCTCCGTGGTCTTTCCACTCAGCCTCATGAAACTTTCAGGGTAGATAGGTCTCCCCAAGACCTTTCCAACGATATGCGCTTTGCCTCGCTCGGCCATCGACAGCCGAAGTTTTTCAAGGTACTTGGTACCTTACCCTGTTTTCACCATACTTGTTCGTACTTGGGTGCAAACCATGAATCACCCATATCTACACTTTGGAGGCCAGCTACCGCCTTGTCCCCATATACTTTTTTGTTGGTCATATTATGCACAATTTATAAATATTCTACGCCAAGTTGCTACCTCGTCTCCAACTTGCCGTTATTCTTGGTTCTAGTCACATTTCATTCGTTTTTGGACCCTTGTTGCTCTATGTTTCACTAATAGCTTCGCCCACCAACATGCTGATTTTCTGTTCGTATTTTTCCGAAATAGTTCCACTCAAGACCATTTCAAATCACAGCGCAACTTGTCGGTCGGTGGCAAACTGACCGAGTTATAATTCATGAAAGGTACCTCTACCTGGTGCACCACGTGATCGGCCAAAACCATAAACCGACCAAACGACCGACTTGGAGCACCCTGACCGGGTTGCTCCCATATAATGAAAGTTGCGTCTTTACCTGCCAAACGTATGAATATTCTACGCCAAGTCGCTATCTCTTACCGTTCAGCCGGTATTCACCTTTCAAGGGTGATTTTGGTCAAGTGCCATTTCCTGCGACTTGGTCCCCGAATTGAACCATCATCACCTAATATCTCCGTGGTCTTTCAACTCAGCCCCATGAAACTTTCAGCGTAGATAGGTCTCCCCAAGACCTTTCCAACGGTATGTCATTTGCCTCGCTAGGCCATCTACAGCCGAAGTTATTCATGGTACTTGGTACCTTACCCTGTTTTTACCATACTTGTTCGTACTTGGGTGCAAAACATGAATCACCCATATCTCCACTTTGGGGGCCAGCTACCGCCTTGTCCCCATATACTTTTTTGTTGGTCATATTATGCACAGTTTATAAATATTCTACGCCAACTTGCTACCTCGTCTACAACTTGCGGTTATTCTTGGTCCAAGTCTCATTTCATTCGTTTTTGAACCCTTGTTGCTCTATGTTTCACTAATAGCTTCGCCCACCAACATGCTGATTTTCTATTCGTATTTTTCCGTAATAGTTCCAATCAAGACCATTCTAAATCACACCGTGACTTGTCGGTCGGTGGCAAACTGACCGAGTTATAATTCATGAAAGGTACCTCTACCTGGTACAGCACATGGTCGGCCCAAACCATAAACCGACCAAACGACCGACTTGGAGCACCGTGACCGGGTTGCCCCCATATAATGAAAGTTGCGTCTTAACACGCCCAACTTATGAATATTCTACGCCAAGTCGCTATCTCTTACCGGTCAGCCGGTAATCACCTTTCAAGGGTGGTTTTGGTCAAGTGCCATTTCCTGCGACTTGGTCCCCGAATTGGACCATCATCACCTAATATCTCCGTGGTCTTTCAACTCAGCCTCATGAAACTTTCAGGGTAGATAGGTCTCCCTAAGACCTTTCCAACGGTATGTAATTTGCCTCGCTAGGCCATCTACAGCCGAAGTTATTCATGGTACTTGGTACCTTACCCTGTTTTCACCATACTTGTTCGTACTTGGGTGCAAAACATGAATCACCCATATCTCCACTTTGGGGGCCAGCTACCGCCTTGTCCCCATATACTTTTTTGTTGGTCATACCATGCACAGTTTATAAATATTCTACGCCAACTTGCTACCTCGTCTACAACTTGCGGTTATTCTTGGTTCAAGTCCCATTTCATTCGTTTTTGGACCCTTGTTGCTCTATGTTTCACTAATAGCTTCGCCCACCAACATGCTGATTTTCTGTTCGTATTTTTCCTTAATAGTTCCACTCAGGACCATTCCAAAACACACCGCAACTTGTCGCTCGGTGGCAAACTGACCGAGTTATAATTCATGAAAGGTACCTCACCTTGGTACACCACGTGGTCGGCCCAAACCATAAACCGACCAAACGACCGACTTGGAGCACCCTGACCGGGTTGGCCCGATATAATAAAAGTTGCGTCTCTACACGCCCAACTTATGAATATTCTACGCCAAGTCGCTATCTCTTACCGGTAAGCCGGTATTCACCTTCCAAGGGTGATTTTGGTCAAGTGCCATTTCCTGCGACTTGGTCCCCGAATTGGACCATCATCACCTAATATCTCCGTGGTCTTTCAACTCAGCCTCATGAAACTTTCAGGGTAGATAGGTCTCCCCAAGACCTTTCCAACGGTGAGCCGTTTGCCTCGCTCGGCCATCTACAGCCGAAGTTATTAATGGTACTTGGTACCTTACCCTGTTTTTTCCATACTTGTTCGTACTTGGGTACAAACTTTGGATCGCCCATATCTCCACTTTGGAGGCCAGCCAGCACCTTGGCCCCATATACTTTTTTGTTGGTGATACCATGCACCAAATATAATTGTTCTACGCAAGCTTGCTATCTCTTCTCCAACTTGCGGTTATTTTTGACTCAAGTCCCATTTCCATAGTTTTTGGTACCAATTTGCTCTATGTTTCGCTAATAGCTTCGCCCAAGGACTTTGTGATTTTTTGTTCGCATTTTTCCTAAATAGTCCCACTCAAGACTATTCCAAATCACACCTTAGCTTGTCGCTCAGTGCCATACAGCCAGAGTTTTAATTCATGAAAGGTACATCACCTTGGTACACCACGTGGTCGGTCCAAACCATCAACCAACCATATGACCGACTTCGAGTCGAGCTAGCGGCTAGGCTCAATATAATGAAATGCGTGTCTTGATGCGGGCTACTGACGGTCTGAACAATGTAGCTCGCTAGCTCGTCTCTAAACTTGTGTTTTGGTCGAATATTGGGTGTTCATGTACCACTTCGGGTAACATGGACTTTGGTGCAACTTTACCACTTGTGCACTTAATAACTTCCCGGTCATTCAAGTCTTTGCCTTCATACTTTCAGGGTAGTTAGGTCTCGTCGAGACCTTTCCATACATATGCCAAACTCATCGATCGGACATCTATAGCCCGAGTTATTCGCGGTACACCGTACCTTACCCTGTTTTTTCCTCAATTGGGTACAAACCTTGGAACACCCATATCGCCCCTTTAGAGACTAGCTGGCACGTTGGCCTCATATAATGATAAGTGCACCTCAACTAGGGCTACTGACGGTCAGAACATTTCAACTTGCTAGCTCGGGCCCACACTTGTGTTTTTCTCGAATATATGGTTCAAGTGTGCCACTTTGGGCACTTTTGGACATTTTGTCCCCACACAACTTTCTTGCCTTGGTAGATAGGGTCTTGTGTTTTTGGGCAAAAAGATGCACCAAGATATGGTCTAACTTTCGTTCTTGTACCGCAAAGCGCTACCTCCAACACCCGAGGAGATAGAAAGTGATTATGTTCGGTATATCGGTCTTCCATGGCCTACTATGGTAAGCCCCTGCAGGTATGCAACCGAAGGTGCTTGGTACATGTATTTGGTGCAAAATCGGTGCAAAGTAGGTGTTTCCTTGATCGGGCTATAACTTTCTTGGTTGATGTTGGATTGCTTTGCGGTCTTCGGGGGATAGTTAGGGAACATGTTGGCCAACATTTTCTTATTCCTCAGCCTGGCCGTACCTCCTACCGTCTAGGCGGTATTCATGCTCTAAGTTGGAACTTGTGTTCCTTCGGGCAACTTTTCTGACTTTGACGCTTAATATCTTCCGTTCATATGCAGTCTAAGCTCTGCAACTCTCAGGAAAGCTAGTACTACTCATTTCCTTTCCATATCAGTCTTTGGCTTGTCGATCCAATGTCTACAGCCTTAGTTATTCACGTTCCCTGTGAAGGTAGGTTTTTGCCCATTTTCCAGTTCATGTGGTAACATTCCCGGACTTTGCCGGCTTTCTCTTCATGTGGTAACTTGCTTGCTTGTGTGGTAACTTGGAAGTGTATGTCTGACAGACCCAATCTCGGACTTAGCCGATTTTTCTCTTCATATCATATGGATCAATCACTAGGCCATCTTGCTTGCTTGTGTGGTAACTTGAAAGTGTATGTCTGACAGACCCAATCTGGGACTTAGCCGATTTTTCTCTTCATATCATATGGATCCATCACTAGGCCATCTTGCTTGCTTGTGTGGTAACTTGGAAGTGTATTTCTGACAGACCCAATCTGGGACTTAGCCGATTTTTCTCTTCATATTATATGGATCCTGGACTTAGCCGATTTTTCTCTTCATATCATATGGATCCATCACTAGGCCATCTTGCTTGCTTGTGTGGTAACTTGGAAGTGTATTTCTGACAGACCCAATCTGGGACTTAGCCGATTTTTCTCTTCATATCATATGGATCCATCACTAGGCCATCTTGCTTGCTTGTGTGGTAACTTGGAAGTGTATTTCCGACAGACCCAATCTGGGACTTAGCCGATTTTTCTCTTCATATCATATGGATCCATCACTAGGCCATCTTGCTTGCTTGTGTGGTAACTTGGAAGTGTATGTCTGACAGACCCAATCTCGGACTTAGCCGATTTTTCTCTTCATATCATATGGATCCATCAATACGCCATCTTGCTTGCTTGTGTGGTAACTTGGAAGTGTATGTCTGACAGACCCAATCTCGGACTTAGCCGATTTTTCTCTTCATATCATATGGATCAATCACTAGGCCATCTTGCTTGCTTGTGTGGTAACTTGAAAGTGTATGTCTGACAGACCCAATCTGGGACTTAGCCGATTTTTCTCTTCATATTATATGGATCCTGGACTAAGCCGATTTTTAGGTTATTATATATGGATCCTGGACTAAGCCGATTTTTCTCTTCATATAATATGGATCCTGGACTTAGCCGATTATTAGGTTATTATATATGGATCCTGGACTTAGCCGATTTTTCTCTTCATATAATACGGATCCTGGACTTAGCCGATTATTAGGTTATTATATATGGATCCTGGACTTAGCCGATATTTCTCTTCATATGATATGGATCCTGGACTTAGCCGGTTTTTCTCTTCATATAATATGGATCCGGGACTTAGCCGATTTTTCTCTTCAAATAATATGGATCCGGGACTTAGCCAATTTTTCTCTTCATGTGGTAACGTATGCCAATCGCTCACAAGTCATGGGATAAGGGTACTTGTGTTCTTCCATCTTCTAAGTCCCGCACGGGGACATCGTGATCGCCCCAAGTCCGGAATAGCGCCAAGTCAAGCCCCACGGTGGCCGTGCAGGACCTGTTAGCGGCGGCCCCACTGACAGCACTAATCCGGACTTAGAAATTATATCTTTCTAATCGAACACCACACACGCAACACCACCATACCACCATCTCCTTGCAAGTACCTAAGTACCCGCAACTCCATGGTGAAGGCAATGTCACTCCATCACCAACCTCTTTGCACTGCAAGCACTTGCGTACCCACAACACTCCGAAGAAGGCAACGGCGCGCGATGCTCGACTCCACACACCACACCACACCACACCACCGATGGCCAGCCAGCCAGCCAGCCCAACTAAGGGCTAACCCACCAACCAACCACCAATGGCCTAGGCCAGCCGGATCCCACCTTCAAGTCCAAGCACAGCCAAGTGCAAGTACCGCCAAGTGTTCACCAACCAACCATCACACCAGGTCAGCCGGCCGGTACCCACCTTCAAGTGCCATTACCCTCGGGTGCAAGCTCAATCAAGTGTTAACCAACCAACCCGGCCAAGGCAGCCAACAGGCCAGCACCCTACAGCACCGACCCGCCATCACCACCTCAACCGTTGACCATGC
>NW_026689823.1:145000-170000 GCF_943734765.1 Anopheles ziemanni | reverse complement strand
TGACGGATAGTGAGACGCACCAGTACACGGAATCGGATAGACGGACAGGCCGCCACCCCTACGTGCTGAGCTTCTCCCGTTTCGCTCGCAGCTACTCAGGGAATCCCGGTTGGTTTCTTTTCCTCCCCTTATTAATATGCTTAAATTCAGGGGGTTGTCACACATGAACTGAGGCTTATGTACCTTGCGGTTGTTATCGTCACATCTGGCTTGCGACTTCTTTGTTTCAATGTCCAATATGTACCGTTGGACTCGGTTAACGGGCTGTTAGCCCGCGTGTGGTTTAACTCACTGATACCTTCCATTGCCCATACGCTAGTTTGTTTGTGTTCCTTTGGTCAACTTCCATACTTGAATCATTTGTGCTACCGCTGCTGCTTCGACGCTACTTTGACATCTTCGCTTCTATTTAAATAAATAAATAAGCTGAAGCTAGACATCAGTAAACACCACCACAGACACCACAAGCACGCCTTCTCCTCGTACTTCCGCCTCACGCGGGAACACGGACGCTCTAAATACTTCGAATTCCAATGCCAGTATATTGTAAACCACGGGTTCTTTAATGCTAGCGGGTCGTCGCGACCCTAGTTAACATCATGGTGCACGTCTCGTGACGGGTGTCACGGCGTAGTTAAATGTATGCGATACATTTCTCAAATATAAGCGCTCAGTCATCTGTACATCATGGTAGGTTCCCACGACGTGCAATATGCGTTCAACTTATCAATGTTCATGTGTCCTGCAGTTCACATTATGACGCGCAGTTAGCTGCGGTCTTCATCGATCCATGAGCCGAGTGATCCACTGCCGAGGGTGACTAACTTGCGTAAGCCGCCGCTGTGCGCGTATACCCGTTCCCCGTAGGGAGGAGCAAGCCGCCGCTTAGAGACGAAGCATAAAGTGTCCTCATTCCACATAGGGCAAGCTGGATGAATCCATTTTACCCAGGACGGCCGAAGCGGCGTGGACCAGGGGAGAACTGAACTTTATGCTTCACACCACAGTAAGTCTTCGTGTCCTCTTCCACATAGGGCAAGCTAGAACTAACTATCTTACCCAGGACTGCCGAAGCAGCGTGGACCAGGGGAGGAACACACTTTTCATAGAAACGTAAGGCATCCATGACTGCCATAGTGCGTAAGCCGCCGCTGTGCGCGTAAACCCGTTCCCCGTAGGGAGGAGTCAAGCCGCCGCTTAGAGACGAAGTATTAAGTGTCCTCTTCCACATAGGGCAAGCTAGAATGAACTATCTTACCCAGGACCGCCGAAGCAGCGTGGACCAGGGGAGAACTGAACTTTATACTTCACACCACAGTATTGAGTTATGTGCCCTCTTCCACATAGGGCAAGCTGGAATGTTCCATTTTACCCAGGACGGCCGAAGCGGCGTGGACCAGTGGAGGACTACACAATCATGAGGTTTGATATCGACTTGTGTGTTTCAATAGGGTACCGATGGTATGTTTTGAACCGATTTGATTTAGCCATTCTGAAATCATCACTTGGTTGAAGCGCTGAACTAGGGAGGGGCATCGTTTACATATATATTGGTTTTCGCATGCTCTACTAGGTTAATGTCATAGGGTTGGCTATCGAGCATGCCCAAGTGATGACTTGATTGTGTGCTTGCTTGAATTCTTCACATTTCATACCATCGGTTAGTTGTCGAATCATTCCTCGATCATAACCTTCGTTCTTGGTTCATGTATGCTCTCTTCCACATAGGGCAAGCTAGAATTAACTATCTTACCCAGGACCGCCGAAGCAGCGTGGACCAGGGGAGAACTATACTTTGTCTTGTATGCCCTCTTCCACATAGGGCAAGCTAGAATTAACTATCTTACCCAGGACCGCCGAAGCAGCGTGGACCAGAGGAGGACTATACTTTGTTCATAACACCACAGTATTGAGTAATGTGCCCTCTTCCACATAGGGCAAGCTGGAATGTTCCATTTTACCCAGGACGGCCGAAGCGGCGTGGACCAGTGGAGGACTACACAATCATGAGGTTTGATATCGACTTGTGTGTTTCAATAGGATACCGATGGTATGTTTTGAACCGATTTGATTTAGCCATTCTGAAGTCATCACTTGGTTGAAGCGCTGAACTAGGGAGGCATCGTTTACATTACTTGTATATATATTGGGTTTCGCATGCTCTACTAGGTTAATGTCATAGGGTTGGCTATCGAGCATGCCCAAGTGATGACTTGATTGTGTGCTTGCTTGAATTCTTCACATTTCATACCATCGGTTAGTTGTCGAATCATTCCTCGATCATAACCTTCGTTCTTGGTTCATGTATGCTCTCTTCCACATAGGGCAAGCTAGAATTAACTATCTTACCCAGGACCGCCGAAGCAGCGTGGACCAGGGGAGAACTATACTTTGTCTTGTATGCCCTCTTCCACATAGGGCAAGCTAGAATTAACTATCTTACCCAGGACTGCAAAGCAGCGTGGACCAGTGGAGGACTATACTTTGTTCATTACACCACAGTATTAAGTATGGTGTCCTCTTCCACCATAGGGCAAGCTAGAACTAACTATCTTACCCAGGACCGCCGAAGCAGTGTGGACCAGGGGAGGACTATACTTTATACTTCACACACTAGCCATACTGAAGTCATCACTTGGTTGAAGCGCTGAACTACGGCGGGGTAATCGTTTACAGGTTATAATCATATAGCTGCATGCTCATTAGTAGATAATGGAATATTGTATGGCAATATGAGCATGCCCAAGTGATGACTTTGTTTCAAGCTCAACAGGTAGGGTATTGAGTCCTCTTCCACATAGGGCAAGCTAGAATGAACTATCTTACCCAGGACCGCCGGAGCAGCGTGGACCAGTGGAGGACTCTATACTTTATACTTCACACCACAGTATTGAGTACGACTTGCATAAAGCCCCTAATGAGAACCACGAGGGCTCTCTCAATGTAGAACCACGAGGGCTCTAGTACCGATTCTCTCGGTACGGCTTGGTCCGTGTTCCTTTATGCTTGTACTCTTAGAAAGTCTCAACCCGGAGGTCTTGACTTTGATTGTCATAGTTGGACTACGACGGGGCATCCGACCATTGCTGATCGAACACCCCTGATTCACCATCTTTCGGGTAGGCGGTACGCGTACCTCCGGACGCGGAAGTCTCAACCCGGAGGTCTTGACTTTGATTGTCATAGTTGGACTACGACGGGGTATCCGACTCATCGAATACCCCAGAAGCACACCATCTTTCGGGTAGGCGGTACGCGTACCTCCGGACGCGGAAGTCTCAACCCGGAGGTCTTGACTTTGATTGTCATAGTTGGACTACGACGGGGTATCCGACTCATCGAATACCCCAGAAGCACACCATCTTTCGGGTAGGCGGTACGCGTACCTCCGGACGCGGAAAGTCTCAACCCGGAGGTCTTGACTTTGGTTGTCATAGTTGGACTATGACGGGGCATCCGACCATTGCTGATCGAACACCCCTGTTACACCATCTTTCGGATAGGCGGTGCGCGACACCACCGACGCGGAAAGTCTCAACCCGGAGGTCTTGACTTTGTATTGTTGGATAGTCCTCTTCCACTATAGGGCAAGCTGGAAATATTCCATTTTACCCAGGACTGCCGAGGCAGCGTGGACCAGGGGAGAACTTCACGGAATCTTCAGGCATCCATGATTGCCATAGTGCGTAAGCCGCCGCTGTGCGCGTCAACTCGTTCCCCGTGAGGAGGAGTCTAGCCGCCGCTAAAAGACGAAGCATTAAGTGTCCTCATTCCACTATAGGGCAAGCTAGAATTAACTATCTTACCCAGGACCGCCGAAGCAGCGTGGACCAGGCGAAGACTATACTTTATACTTCACACCACAGTATTGAGTACGACTTGCATAAAGCCCCTAATGAGAACCACGAGGGCTCTCTCAATGTAGAACCACGAGGGCTCTAGTACCGATTCTCTCGGTACGGCTTGGTCCGTGTTCCTTTATGCTTGTACTCGCGGAAAGTCTCAACCCGGAGGTCTTGACTTTGATTGTCATAGTTGGACTACGACGGGGCATCCGACCATTGCTGACCGAACACCCCTGATTCATCATCTTTCGGATAGGAGGTGCGCCCACCTCCGACGCGGAAGTCTCAACCCGGAGGTTCGGACTTAGAGTTTTTCCCATTTAAAAGTTTTTCTCTTAGCCATACTGAAGTCATCACTTGGTGAACGATTGAACTAGGGCGGGTTAATCGTTTATAGGTATCATGTGGTTTGCATGCTCTCTTAGGTTAAGGTCATGTGGTTGGCTATCGAGCATGCCCAAGTGATGACTTTGTTTCACGCTTGCTTGATTTCTTCATGATTCCCTGTTATATAGTGTAATCATTCGAGAACAGGGAATCTTTGGTTTTGCTCAACAGGTATTGGATGTCAACTTGGTATCTAGATCGCATTAAGTCTCAACCCTTAGGTTCGGACTTGTATAGTGACATCTTGTTACGGTCTTGAGTCTCAACCCGCAGGTTCGGACTACTTAGTGTTTGATCGAATATAATATGGCAACTTGTGCCTAAGTCTCAACCCGCAGGTTCGGACTTCTGTTTATTCGGCCAATGTATGTATAAGGCAACTTGTGCCTAAGTCTCAACCCGCAGGTTCGGACTTGTGTATTTGTTCGAAGTCATGTATAAGGCAACGTGTGCCTAAGTCTCAACCCGCAGGTTCGGACTTGTTAGTGTTTCGTCAACTTTCATATGGCAACTTGTGCCTAAGTCTCAACCCGCAGGTTCGGACTTGTGTATTTGTTCGAAGTCATGTATAAGGCAACTTGTGCCTAAGTCTCAACCCGCAGGTTCGGACTTCATAGTGTTTCGTCAATGTTCATATGGCAACTTGTGCCTAAGTCTCAACCCGCAGGTTCGGACTTCTATAGTGTTTCGTCAATTATCATATGGCAACTTGTGCCGAAGTCTCAACCCGCAGGTTCGGACTTCTGGAAGGATCACTTGGCCACTAATGATCCTTCCGCAGGTTCACCTACGGAAACCTTGTTACGACTTTTACTTCCTCTAAATCATCAAGTTCGGTCAACTTCGATAAAGCAGACGCGGTTCACGAGGATCCAGCGAACGATCATCTCCAAAGACCTCACTAAATAATCCATCGGTAGTAGCGACGGGCGGTGTGTACAAAGGGCAGGGACGTATTCAACGCTGGCTGATGACCAGCACTTACTAGAAGTTCCGAGTTCATATGGACCATTGCAATCCATAATCCCTACTAAGTGAGTATTTGAGTGATTTCCCGTTCCTCTCGGAATAGGAGACACGCTGCTACCCACATTGTAGCACGCGTGTAGCCCAGAACATCTAAGGGCATCACGGACCTGTTATCGCTCGATCTCATTTTGCTAAACACAAATTGTCCTGCTAAGCAGCGTACCGTAAGTGCACTTGCGCACACGAACAGCGAAGGTGTCAGGTCATACTCCACCGAAAGGTCCTAACCCGTTCCAATCGGCATCGACGCATTAACGCTGACTGCGTTCTAGTTAGCATATGTGAGTCACGTTCGTTATCGGAATTAACCAGACAAATCAATCCACGAACTAAGAACGGCCATGCACCACTACCCTTAAATTTGAGAAAGAGCTATTAATCTGTCTCACCTCCATAAGTTCGGACCTGGTAAGTTTTCCCGTGTTGAGTCAAATTGAACCGCAAGCTCCATTTCATTGTGGTGCCCTTCCGTCAATTCCTTTAAGTTTCAACTTTGCAACCATACTTCCCCCGGAACCTGACTTTGGTTTCCCGGAAGCTACTGAGAGCACCTGGTTGTAGCGTCTCCCAATTGCTAGTTGGCATCGTTTACGGTTAGAACTAGGGCGGTATCTAATCGCCTTCGATCCTCTAACTTTCGTTCTTGATTAAAGAAAGCATCCTTGACAAATGCCTTCGCTTTAGTTAGTCTTACGACGGTCTACGAATTTCACCTCTCGCGCCGTAATACTAGTGTCCCCAACTACTTCTGTTAATCATTACCTCCGGTCTGAGTACAAACCAATGAAAGATTAGACCAAGGTCGTATTCCATTATTCCATGCAAGATTATTCTAGGGCGTTTGGGCACCCTGCTTTAAGCACTCTAATTTGTTCAAGGTAAACGTGAGCGGTCGAGCTCTATGTTACACTTGCACCCGTTGAAGGGCACACCATGACACAGACTTGGTGCCCTACCACACCATTGAGTCGCAACCAGATTCCGACTTGGCCCACCGACCACGGGTTGACCGGGTCGGCGGAGCCGGACTGTGTTGGACAAGTATCAACTTCGAACGTTTTAACCGCAACAATTTTAATATACGCTAGTGGAGCTGGAATTACCGCGGCTGCTGGCACCAGACTTGCCCTCCACTTGATCCTCGTAGAAGGATTTATGCTCTACTCATTCCAATTATGAAACATCATTAAAGAGTTTCATATTGTTATTTCTCGTCACTACCTCCCCGTCCCGGGATTGGGTAATTTACGCGCCTGCTGCCTTCCTTGGATGTGGTAGCCATTTCTCAGGCTCCCTCTCCGGAATCGAACCCTGATTCCCCGTTACCCGTTGCAACCATGGTAGTCCTCTATACTACCATCCATAGTTGATAGGGCAGATATTTGCGAGATCTGTCGTCGGTGCGAGACCATACGATCAGCATCATTATCCAGACTTCAACTCAATGACACGGAGAACCCGCGATTGGTTTGACTAATAAGTGCACCAGTTCCCGCGAGGGTCCTGGCATGTTGCATGTATTAGCTCTAGATTTTCCACAGTTATCCAAGTAACTAGGTTGATGATCTCGTAAATTATAGCTGTTATACTGAGCCTTATGCGGTTTCACATTAAATCTGTTTGTACTTAGACATGCATGGCTTAACCTTTGAGACGAGCGTATATTACTGGTAGGATCAACCAGAATTCCGACTTTGCGTTCGAATGTTCATTGTCCCATTGCACCCGGAGGAGCAAACACCACGTTCTATATGTTGTCAAGTCCGGTAGCACACGGGAGGCGAGCCCCCGTGCGAACCTCATTGCCCTCGTATCACACACACACCCGATGCACCGGACAGGCACTTGAGCGGCATTCGACTCCGCTAAGCGCTCGTGCGCCCGATTGTGCATGCGCTGACGGGGCCTTCATACCCCTACCACAGCGACCTTATGCCAAACTTCCATGAATACTTAGGTGAGCTGACAAGGGCCTTCATTTCCCTACCATCAACTAAAGGACACGCTAGGCGCGTCCGATCATTGCAACTGCGGGGCTTTCATACCCCAATCACCACAGTACGCAATTCACCAGAGTTTAATCACAACCCCCCCGGACATGGCACACTATTAACTTGCAACAAAACTTAGTGTGTGCCGGGCACATCGGTTCCACAAAATCATTCCCGATGTACCCCAATTGGGGTTGTGAACGCATCCATGGTCCTCTGACACACCCAACCAAGCGTGGATACTACATACCTCAAACACCCAGTACACTAACAGACAAATCAACATATGGTTGCTTTCCCCCAGACATTTGCCAATCACTTGGCACCCGGACGGGAACTCGCTCCTGATTGCGCCATTGCCACCCATTTGCCAAGAGCGAGTTCTGTATGTAGATTTCATTTGGAAAGACAACCGTGTACTGGATATTCTATCCGACGATTACAGATGACGAGTACGAGACTCGACTACACTCACGGATAATACATTTTGGGTCGAGATTGCTTTCGGGGTTTTCGATTGGTCTTGCGCTTGTAAACGTATAACTTTGACTTGTGGTAACCTCGGTATGTTAGTCGATCACGTGGTTGTGAACTGGGTACGGGTGGGCAATCTGTTCACTTGCACTCTGGGTAGGAATATGGTGAGCGCTATAGGTTAAAGATCATGGTATGGTTCCATCGTGATGACTTTCGCTAGATAGTAGGATGTTTGGATAGTTATAACGTTTTTGGCCATTTGTTCATAGTGTTCGGTTCATTGAGGAATTCGATTGGTCTTTGCTTCACACACGTGGTCGATCACTTGGATGTGAACTAGGGTGAGAATAAGGTGTTCACTAGTGCTCTTAGGTTTTGGATCAGTACTGAGCACTTGATTGGTTTCGCATAATATGTATCCATAGTGATGACTCTTTCCAGCTTAAGATTTCGTTACCAGTTTCGAATCCTCCCCACGTTCGCTTTTACTTGGTTAGGTTTTCGAGTGTAGATTTGAAAGCAATCTCATGTATGTATCCCATCTGATATAAGCCACTGACAGTTCATGTCACCTCGTTCAACTCTCGCTGGGTCACAGAAGTATGTTACTGCGCCCATTATCCCTACTCGGATAGGTTCGGTTCGTTCGTTTTATACTACGGTGAGTAAACTCAATTTGTGCATCGCATAGCCATGGAAAGCAAGCTTTCGCGGGCCTCTTCGACTGTTTTGATACGAGCTGTGCCCGTGATGCTTGTCATCCCAGGATACTAGACCCCTTTGGACGACCGCATGACCATCAGAAAGTAAATTCCACGTTCGATTTGGGGTGTGAACCCCGAACATAAAGTCTTTGTGTAGAACCACGAGGGCTCTATAGTACCGATTCTCTCGGTACGCTTGGTCCGTGTTCCTTTATGTTCGTACTCTTGTGAATAAGATTCACGTTCGTTTTGGGATATTTGCTACTGTCACCGTTTGAGTACTATGGGGCTTGAACCCCTAACATAAAGTCTTTGTGTAGAACCACGAGGGTTCTATAGTACCGATTCTCTCGGTACGCTTGGTCCGTGTTCCTTTATGTTCGTACTCTTGTGTGTATAATATTCATGTTCGGTTTGGGATATTTGCTACTTTCACCAGGATCCCGTTCTTCATACAAGTCTGCCTTGCTAATGTGGTAACTTTATAGTGTAGTTCTGACATCCCAATTTTGGGACTTAGCCGATTTTTCGTATATTTCCATATGACCCATAGGGTCCCTTTCTTCATACAAGCTTGCCTAGGGCGATCGGTCAAAACTTGTCTTACTATTCGATTGGTCTTCGCACTTTCACCCTAGGCAGTTCGCCTAGGTCTGTCTTCTTGAGGAGGCCAAAACCCGAAATAAGGAGGTTCGGCCGACCCAGAAACCTCCCCTGTCTGAACTACACTAACCCGATTTTTCAGGGTCCTCAGCGCCATACAACTTTGCCTAGGTCACTTGTACTCTTGACTTAGGCCATCTGACTTGGTCCGTGTTTCTTCCTAGGGTTCACCTAGGTACTTTGCCTTGCTTGATGTGGTAACTTTTTAGTGTAGTTCAGACATCCCAATTTTGGGACTTAGCCGATTTTTCATGTATTTCCATATGACCCATAGGGTCCCTTTCTTCATACAAGCTTGCCTAGGGCGATCGGTCAAAACTTGTCTTACTATTCGATTGGTCTTCGCAGTTTCACCCTAGGCAATTCGCCTAGGTCTGTCTTCTTGAGGAGGCCAAAACCCGAAATAAGGAGGTCCAGCCGACCCTGAAACCTCCCCTGTCTTAACTACACTAACCCGATTTTTCAGGGTCCTCAGCGCCATACAACTTTGCCTAGGTCACTTATACTCTTGACTTAGGCCATCTGACTTGGTCCGTGTTTCTTCCTAGGGTTCACCTAGGTACTTTGCCTTGCTTGATGTGGTAACTTTATAGTGTAGTTCTGACATCCCAATTTTGGGACTTAGCCGATTTTTCATGAATTTCCATATGACCCTAAGGGTCCCTTTCTTCATACAAGCTTGCCTAGGGCGATCGGTCAAAACTTGTCTTACTATTCGATTGGTCTTCGCACTTTCACCCTAGGCAGTTTGCCTAGGTGTAGCTTCTTGAGGAGGTCAAAACCCAAAATAAGGAGGTTCAGCCGACCCAAAAACCTCCCCTGTCTGAACTACACTAACCCGATTTTTCAGGGTCCTCAGCGCCATACAACTTTGCCTAGGTCACATGTACTCTTGACTTAGGCCATCTGACTTGGTCCGTGTTTCTTCTTAGGGTTCACCTAGGTACTTTGCCTTGCTTGATGTGGTTACTTTTTAGTGTAGTTCAGACATCCCAATTTTGGGACTTAGCCGATTTTTCATGGATTTTCCATATGACCCATAGGGTCCCTTTCTTCATACAAGCTTGCCTAGGGCGATCGGTCAAAACTTGTCTTACTATTCGATTGGTCTTCGCACTTTCACCCTAGGCAGTTTGCCTAGGTGTAGCTTCTTGAGGAGGTCAAAACCCAAAATAAGGAGGTTCAGCCGACCCAAAAACCTCCCCTGTCTGAACTACACTAACCCGATTTTTCAGGGTCCTCAGCGCCATACAACTTTGCCTAGGTCACTTGTACTCTTGACTTAGGCCATCTGACTTGGTCCGTGTTTCTTCTTAGGGTTCACCTAGGTACTTTGCCTTGCTTGATGTGGTAACATTTTAGTGTAGTTCAGACATCCCAATTTTGGGACTTAGCCGATTTTTCATGTATTTCCATATGACCCATAGGGTCCCTTTCTTCATACAAGCTTGCCTAGGGCGATCGGTCAAAACTTGTCTTACTATTCGATTGGTCTTCGCACTTTCACCCTAGGCAGTTTGCCTAGGTGTAGCTTCTTGAGGAGGTCAAAACCCAAAATAAGGAGGTTCAGCCGACCCAAAAACCTCCCCTGTCTAAACTACACTAACCAGATTTTTCAGGGTCCTCACCGTCATACAACTTTGCCTAGGTCACTTGCACTCTTGACTTAGGCCATCTGACTTGGTCCGTGTTTCTTCCTAGGGTTCACCTAGGTACTTTGCCTTGCTTGATGTGGTAACTTTTTAGTGTAGTTCAGACATCCCAATTTTGGGACTTAGCCGATTTTTCATGTATTTCCATATGACCCTTAGGGTCCCTTTCTTCATACAAGCTTGCCTAGGGCGATCGGTCAAAACTTGTCTTACTATTCGATTGGTCTTCGCACTTTCACCCTAGGCAGTTTGCCTAGGTGTAGCTTCTTGATGAGGCCAAAACCCAAAATAAGGGGGTTCGGCCGACCTAAAAACCTACCCTGTCTAAACTACACTAACCAGATTTTTCAGGGTCCTCAGCGCCATACAACTTTGCCTAGGTCACTTGTTCTCTTGACTTAGGCCATCTGACTTGGTCCGTGTTTCTTCCTAGGGTTCACCTAGGTACTTTGCCTTGCTTGGTGTGGTAACTTTTTAGTGTAGTTCTGACATCCTCATTTTGGGACTTAGCCGATTTTTCGTAAAATGCCATATGACCCATATGGGTCCTTTCCTTCATATAAGTTTGCCTTGCTTGGTGTGGTAACTTTTTAGTGTAGTTCTGACATCCTCATTTTGGGACTTAGCCGATTTTTCGTAAAATGCCATATGACCCATATGGGTCCTTTCCTTCATATAAGTTTGCCTTGCTTGGTGTGGTAACATTTGAGTGTAGTTCTGACATCATCATTTTCGGACTTAGCCGATTTTTCGTAAAATACCATATGACCCATCAGGGTCCTTTGCTTCATATAAGTTTGCCTTGCTTGGTGTGGTAACATTTGAGTGTAGTTCTGACATCCCCATTTTGGGACTTAGCCGATTTTTCAATCAATACCATATGACCCATCAGGGTCCTTTGCTTCATATAAGTTTGCCTTGCTTGGTGTGGTAACATTTGAGTGTAGTTCTGACATCCCCATTTTGGGACTTAGCCGATTTTTCGTAAAATACCATATGACCCATCAGGGTCCTTGCCTTCATATAAGTTTGCCTTGCTTGGTGTGGTAACATTTGAGTGTAGTTCTGACATCCCCATTTTGGGACTTAGCCGATTTTTCGATCCATACCATATGACCCATCAGGGTCCTTTCCTTCATATAAGTTTGCCTTGCTTGGTGTGGTAACATTTGAGTGTAGTTCTGACATCCCCATTTTGGGACTTAGCCGATTTTTCAATCAATACCATATGACCCATCAGGGTCCTTTGCTTCATATGAGTTTGCCTTGCTTGGTGTGGTAACATTTGAGTGTAGTTCTGACATCCCCATTTTGGGACTTAGCCGATTTTTCGTAAAATACCATATGACCCATCAGGGTCCTTGCCTTCATATAAGTTTGCCTTGCTTGGTGTGGTAACATTTGAGTGTAGTTCTGACATCCCCATTTTGGGACTTAGCCGATTTTTCGATCCATACCATATGACCCATCAGGGTCCTTTCCTTCATATAAGTTTGCCTTGCTTGGTGTGGTAACATTTGAGTGTAGTTCTGACATCCCCATTTTGGGACTTAGCCGATTTTTCAATCAATACCATATGACCCATCAGGGTCCTTTGCTTCATATGAGTTTGCCTTGCTTGGTGTGGTAACATTTGAGTGTAGTTCTGACATCCCCATTTTGGGACTTAGCCGATTTTTCGTAAAATACCATATGACCCATCAGGGTCCTTGCCTTCATATAAGTTTGCCTTGCTTGGTGTGGTAACATTTGAGTGTAGTTCTGACATCCCCATTTTGGGACTTAGCCGATTTTTCGATCCATACCATATGACCCATCAGGGTCCTTTCCTTCATATAAGTTTGCCTTGCTTGGTGTGGTAACATTTGAGTGTAGTTCTGACATCCCCATTTTGGGACTTAGCCGATTTTTCAATCAATACCATATGACCCATCAGGGTCCTTTGCTTCATATGAGTTTGCCTTGCTTGGTGTGGTAACATTTGAGTGTAGTTCTGACATCCCCATTTTGGGACTTAGCCGATTTTTCGTAAAATACCATATGACCCATCAGGGTCCTTGCCTTCATATAAGTTTGCCTTGCTTGGTGTGGTAACATTTGAGTGTAGTTCTGACATCCCCATTTTGGGACTTAGCCGATTTTTCGTAAAATACCATATGACCCATCAGGGTCCTTTGCTTCATATAAGTTTGCCTTGCTTGGTGTGGTAACATTTGAGTGTAGTTCTGACATCACCATTTTGGGACTTAGCCGATTTTTCGTAAAATACCATATGACCCATCAGGGTCCTTTGCTTCATATAAGTTTGCCTTGCTTGGTGTGGTAACATTTGAGTGTAGTTCTGACATCCCCATTTTGGGACTTAGCCGATTTTTCGTAAAATACCATATGACCCATCAGGGTCCTTTGCTTCATATAAGTTTGCCTTGCTTGGTGTGGTAACATTTGAGTGTAGTTCTGACATCCCCATTTTGGGACTTAGCCGATTTTTCGTAAAATACCATATGACCCATCAGGGTCCTTGCCTTCATATAAGTTTGCCTTGCTTGGTGTGGTAACATTTGAGTGTAGTTCTGACATCCCCATTTTGGGACTTAGCCGATTTTTCGATCAATACCATATGACCCATCAGGGTCCTTTGCTTCATATAAGTTTGCCTTGCTTGGTGTGGTAACATTTGAGTGTAGTTCTGACATCCCCATTTTGGGACTTAGCCGATTTTTCGATCCATACCATATGACCCATCAGGGTCCTTGCCTTCATATAAGTTTGCCTTGCTTGGTGTGGTAACATTTGAGTGTAGTTCTGACATCCCCATTTTGGGACTTAGCCGATTTTTCGATCCATACCATATGACCCATCAGGGTCCTTGCCTTCATATAAGTTTGCCTTGCTTGGTGTGGTAACATTTGAGTGTAGTTCTGACATCCCCATTTTGGGACTTAGCCGATTTTTCGTAAAATACCATATGACCCATCAGGGTCCTTTGCTTCATATAAGTTTGCCTTGCTTGGTGTGGTAACATTTGAGTGTAGTTCTGACATCCCCATTTTGGGACTTAGCCGATTTTTCGTAAAATACCATATGACCCGTCAGGGTCCTTTCCTTCATATAAGTTTGCCTTGCTTGGTGTGGTAACATTTGAGTGTAGTTCTGACATCATCATTTTGGGACTTAGCCGATTTTTCGTAAAATACCATATGACCCATCAGGGTCCTTTGCTTCATATAAGTTTGCCTTGCTTGGTGTGGTAACACATGAGTGTAGTTCTGACATCGTCATTTTGGGACTTAGCCGATTTTTCGTAAAATACCATATGACCCATCAGGGTCTTTTGCTTCATATAAGTTTGCCTTGCTTGGTGTGGTAACACATGAGTGTAGTTCTGACATCATCATTTTGGGACTTAGCCGATTTTTCGATCAATTCCATATGACCCATCAGGGTCCTTTTTCTTCATATAAGTTTCCCAAGACTTAGTGTTTTTTACCTTTGGACACCAATATCACCCTTACGGGTATCTTTGATCTTCGCACCATGTATTGACCAAATGTAGGTCTTGCTATGCCAAACTTATAATTGTTCTACACCAAGTCTCTATCTTGAACCATTAAGGCTCTAACTTGCACCAATTGCTTGGTACTCTTGGTCCGTGTTTCATCGCATACTGACTTCTTGACTTAGTGCTTTTTACCTTTGGACACCAATATCACCCTTACGGGTTTCTTTGATCTTCTCACTTTGTATTGACCAAATGTAGGTCTTGCCATGCCAAACATATAATTGTTCTACACCAAGTCTCTATCTCGTACCGCCAGCTCGGTACATTCGATCAACCTGCCCTTAAGGCACCCGGGACTTAGCCATTTTTTCACATTTTTCATGATTTTGAGGCAACTTTTCTCGACTTTGTCACCTTATATCACCAAGATCCTTTCCCTTTAGCGCTTCACTCTGTTCGTATGATATTTAGCGCTGACTATCACCTTTCTATCGCTGAGCTCAACTTCTTATTCGGTGCCATAGAGCCAGAGATATTTGGTGTATGCTGTTATAAGGGAAGTTTGTCACTTTTTCAAAGGCCCACTTTGGGACGCCCATATCTCACCTTCAGGTATCTTCGATCTTCTTGTCGTCTATGGACGAAACTTAGGTCTTGTCTTGGCCAACTTATAAATGTTCTACGGCCAAGCCGTATCTCTTACCGCCAGCCCGGTATTTTTGGACATAGTCGGATTTTCGCCTCTCGTGGTAACAATTTCTGACTTTGACTCACAATAACACCCGAACGGTCACATGCTAGCGCTTTGCTTGGTAGGAATTATAGTTAGCGCTACCTTTTCTCTTTCCATCGATACCTTGTTCGTTCCATTCCATGCAATACAGCCGAAGTTATGATGTTTCCCGTTTTCCATATCATGTGGAGCTTATGCTCTGGGAAAACCATCTAACACCTGTACCACCCTTTTGGGTACCACCGATCTCGACACTATGTTCGGGTCAAATATAGGTTATAACATGCCCAACTTATAATTATTCTACACCAAGTCTCTATCTCTTACCGCCTGCTCGGTATTTTACTCGTAAGTCCAATTTTCACAACTTGTACTTTTTGGCCCAATGTACTCGAGTTTCAATTTTGGTAACATTTTTCGACTTTGACGCTTAATAACTTCCAAATCATGCTAGTTAGCGCTTTGCTTTCTTCTAGTCGTATCTAGCGCTGGGTGTTACCTTTCCAAAACATATCCTAGCTTTACAATCCATGCCATATAGCCGGAGCTACATGGTGCACAAGTCAAATCCATTTTAGCCATGTTTCATTTTTGCCAATTTTTGACCACTCGTATCACCCTTCCAGAGTGGTCCGATCTTCTTGCTGTCTATGGCCGACTTTTAGGTCTTGTAGAGGCAAACTTATAAGTATTCTACGTCATCCCGCTATCTCTTACCGCCTGCTCGGTATTCTTGGTCTTGTGTGATTTTTGGCCATTTTGGTATTATTTTTCGACTTTGTCGCTTAAT
Source organism: Anopheles ziemanni (assembly GCF_943734765.1). Taxonomy (NCBI): domain Eukaryota; kingdom Metazoa; phylum Arthropoda; class Insecta; order Diptera; family Culicidae; genus Anopheles; species Anopheles ziemanni. The sequence continues at coordinate 154,227 of NW_026689823.1, read as the reverse complement.
AACTCAGTTTTGCTCAACACTTAGCGCTTCGGTTGTTTGGGATTATAGTTAGCGCTTGGTTCGACCTTTCCAACACTGATCTTAGCTTGTCGATCCGTTCCATACAGCCTGAGTTATTCGCGATACCGTGTTTCAACCCATTTCTCAAGTCTCGTTTTGGTCCAACTTTGAACCAGCCATATCACCCTGATGGGTACCTCCGATCTTCTCGCTCTATATTGGCCAAAGTTAGGTCTTGTGGTAACGTACTTATGATTGTTCTACGCCGTGTTCGTAGCTCTTATCGTTCGCCCGCTATTTTCGATCATAAGGTGAATTTTCGCCTCTAAACCACCATTTTTCACCTTTGCCCTCTAATATGACCGACTTGCTCAACACCTAGCGCTTCGCTTGGTAGGACACATAGCTAGCGCTCGTCAAGACCTTTCCAACGCATATCCAAGCTTTCCGATCCGAGCCATACAGCCTGAGCTATAGGCGATACCGTTTTTCCCATTTTCTTGGTCACATGCACTTTAGGGTACCCCTTTTTGCCTTTGACCCTTAATACCTCCTCCGGGTCACTAGTAGGCGCTCAGCTTGGTAGGAAACATAGCTAGAGCAGGCCTTCACCTTTCCAAAACTGCCTCAAGTGTACCGATCCGACATCTAGAACCAAAGTTATGGTCATTCCTATCATGCTCTACTTTCATGGTCAACCTCCACCAAGCACACCTAGGTTGGACCAACTTTCACCAACTCATCTCGAACCCCAAATTTGCTTCGACCTACTAGGTTTCCCTAGTAAAGTGGTCAAAACATCCATTACAACACGACTGGTCTTTCTGGTGGTCGACCTAGGCGACTTTGTTCGACGACCACCACCCCATGGAACTAAAAGACGTCCCTTGATACGGACCACCGATACATTTTCCGGCCTGTCTAAACTACACTCATCGAAATTTTTTTGGGTCCCCACCGTCATACAAGTTTGCCTAGGTCAAGTTTTTCTTCCGGATCGGCCGCGGACCTCACTTTTCATTATCTAGGGAGGCCATAGGGCCCCAAAAGGGGTTTTTTAAAATTTTCGACACTTTCGACTTTGGTCGGATTTTTTCCGATTTTGGTCCGACCTAGGGACTTGGTGGTCCAAGGAGCCTCGGGACCAAACTTTTTTCTCAGGGGTCCCTACCTCCATACAACTTTGCCTAGGTAAATTTTTTGTTCCAAATCGACCGCGGATTTCACTTTTCAATATCTGGGGCTCGTGTAGAGTCCGAATATGAGGTTTTCTCATTTTTCGACATTTTCGACTTTTTTCGACTTTTTTCGGGTTTTTCGACCTAGGGGTCCGCCGAACAAATTTTGGGTCAAAAATTTTTATTGAACTAGTCGAAAGTACGCAAAAAGATAAGACTTTTTGCCGAAGACACCATGCCCCGGAACCGACTCCTTCCCCTTCAAAATTGGGGACAAACGTGATTTTTGAAACTTTTCCTTAGGGAGCCCAAGACTTAGAAAATTTTCAAATTCTCGATTTTTCGATTGCGAGCTAGCGCTTTGCGGTCTTCGGCAATGTTGTAGATCTCGACGAGATAAGACTTTTTGGTCAAGGGACATTTTGCCCTCCGACCCCTCCTTCCCCCCGCAAATCGCCCCCCAAAGTGCAATTTTTGCATTTTCACCTCTTTGCACGCACTGTTCGGCCCAAATGGCCACTTTCTATGGGTCTGAGCGCTTTGCGGTCTTCGGCAAACTTTTAGAGCGTACCAAGCCCTAATTATAATTCTTCTACACCACCTTCGTACCTCTTCATCCCTGGCCGCTATTCGCGTACCAAGGTAATTTTTGTTCATTTTGTCAACATTTTTCATCTTTGACTGCTTATATCGGCCTTGCCATGAACCGATAGCGCTTCGCTGTGTTCTAACGTAAGTTAGCACTGCTCAATACCTTTCCAAATCATGTCTTAGATTGTCATTTGCTTGCATACAGCCGGAGCTATGAGCGATACCGTAAAAAGTACCGAAACTTGGAAAAATCCTTTGATCGCCCATATCCCCCCTTTGGGGGCCAGATATCGAAAAAAGTTCTGATTCAAAAAGTTGCGCATTAACGTGTTCTAGTTATGCCTAGAACATTTCACTTCGCTAGCTGGCCTGCAACTTAGCCGTAATTGGGATTTTAGGGTGTTCTTGGAGGGCCCATTTCCTGCGACTTGGTATCTTTTGGGCCCAATGTTTCTCTAATATCTCCACGAGTTTTCCAGATAGCCTTTTCAAACTTTCAGGGTGCCTAGAACACCTCAAGACCTTTCCAACGCTATGCCGTTTGCCTCGCTCGGACATCTACAGCCAAAGTTATTCGAGGTACACGGTACCTTACCCTGTTTTCTCAGTACTTGGTCGAAAATTTCGATCAGCCATATGACCGACTTGGACAACCCTGAGCGGGTTGGCCCCATATAACTAAACTTTCGTCTCGTGGAGGCAAACTTATAAATGTTCTACGTCAACTCGCTATCTCGTACCGCCTTGACGGTATACTTGGTCCAAGGGCCATTTCCAGCGACTTGGTCGCAATTTCGCTCTAAGATTCGCTAATACCTTCGTCCGTGGACATGGTGATTTTTTGTTCGTATTTTTCCTTGATAGTCCCACTCAAGACTATTCCATACCAGAGCCAAGCGTCCCGCTAAGTGCCATACAGCCTGAGCAGTAATTCATGAAAGGTACCTCTACCAGTTTTTGCCATACTTGGGTACAAACTTTGGATCGCCCATATCTCCACTTTGGAGGCCAGCCAGCACCTTGGCCTCATATACTTTTTTGTTGGTCATGCCATGCACCAAATATAATTGTTCTACGCCAACTTGCTATCTCTTCTCCAACTTGCCGTTATTCTTGGTCCAATTCCCATTTCATTCGTTTTCGGACCCATTTTGCTATATGTTTCACTAATAGCTTCGGCCATGGACAAGCTGATATTCTGTTTGTATTTTTGCTTGATAGTCCCACTCAAGACCATTCCAAAACACACCGCAACTTGTCGCTCGGTGGCAAACTGACCGAGTTATAATTCATGAAAGATACCTCAACTTGGTACACCATGTGGTCGGCCCAAACCATATACCGACCAAACGACCGACTTGGAGCACCCTGACCGGGTTGCCCCCATATAATGAAAGTTGCGTCTCTACACGCCCAACTTATGAATATTCTACGCCAAGTCGCTATCTCTTACCGGTAAGCCGGTATTCACCTTCCAAGGGTGATTTTGGTCAAGTGCCATTTCCTGCGACTTGGTCCCCGAATTGGACCATCATCACCTAATATCTCCGTGGTCTTTCAACTCAGCCTCATGAAACTTTCAGGGTAGATAGGTCTCCCCAAGACCTTTCCAACGGTGAGCCGTTTGCCTCGCTCGGCCATCTACAGCCGAAGTTATTAATGGTACTTGGTACCTTACCCTGTTTTTTCCATACTTGTTCGTACTTGGGTACAAACTTTGGATCGCCCATATCTCCACTTTGGAGGCCAGCCAGCACCTTGGCCCCATATACTTTTTTGTTGGTCATGCCATGCACCAAATATAATTGTTCTACGCCAACTTGCTATCTCTTCTCCAACTTGCCGTTATTCTTGGTCCAATTCCCATTTCATTCGTTTTTTACCCATTTTGCTATATGTTTCACTAATAGCTTCGGCCATGGACATGCTGATTTTCTATTTGTATTTTTCCTAGATAGTCCCACTCAAGACAATTCTAAATCACACCGGAACTTGTCGCTCGGTGGCAAACTGACCGAGTTATAATTCATGAAAGGTACCTCAACTTGGTACACCACGTGGTCGGCCCAAACCATAAACCGACCAAACGACCGACTTGGAGCACCTCGACCGGGTTGCCCCCATATAATGAAAGTTGCGTCTCTACACGCCCAACTTATGAATATTCTACGCCAAGTCGCTATCTCTTACCGGTAAGCCGGTATTCACCTTCCAAGGGTGATTTTGGTCAAGTGCCATTTCCTGCGACTTGGTCCCCGAATTGGACCATCATCACCTAATATCTCCGTGGTCTTTCAACTCAGCCTCATGAAACTTTAAGGGTAGATAGGTCTCCCCAAGACCTTTCCAACGGTGAGCCGTTTGCCTCGCTCGGCCATCTACAGCCGAAGTTATTAATGGTACTTGGTACCTTACCCTGTTTTTTCCATACTTGTTCGTACTTGGGTACAAACTTTGGATCGCCCATATCTCCACTTTGGAGGCCAGCCAGCACCTTGGCCCCAGATACTTTTTTGTTGGTCATGCCATGCACCAAATATAATTGTTCTACGCCAACTTGCTATCTCTTCTCCAACTTGCCGTTATTCTTGGTCCAATTCCCATTTCATTCGTTTTTGGACCCATTTTGCTATATGTTTCACTAATAGCTTCGGCCATGGACATGCTGATTTTCTATTCGTATTTTTCCTAGATAGTCCCACTCAAGACAATTCTAAATCACACCGGAACTTGTCGCTCGGTGGCAAACTGACCGAGTTATAATTCATGAAAGGTACCTCAACTTGGTACACCACGTGGTCGGCCCAAACCATAAACCGACCAAACGACCGACTTGGAGCACCCTGACCGGGTTGGCCCGATATAATAAAAGTTGCGTCTCTACACGCCCAACTTATGAATATTCTACGCCAAGTCGCTATCTCTTACCGGTAAGCCGGTATTCACCTTCCAAGGGTGATTTTGGTCAAGTGCCATTTCCTGCGACTTGGTCCCCGAATTGGACCATCATCACCTAATATCTCCGTGGTCTTTCAACTCAGCCTCATGAAACTTTCAGGGTAGATAGGTCTCCCCAAGACCTTTCCAACGGTGAGCCGTTTGCCTCGCTCGGCCATCTACAGCCGAAGTTATTAATGGTACTTGGTACCTTACCCTGTTTTTTCCATACTTGTTCGTACTTGGGTACAAACTTTGGATCGCCCATATCTCCACTTTGGAGGCCAGCCAGCACCTTGGCCCCATATACTTTTTTGTTGGTGATACCATGCACCAAATATAATTGTTCTACGCAAGCTTGCTATCTCTTCTCCAACTTGCGGTTATTTTTGACTCAAGTCCCATTTCCATAGTTTTTGGTACCAATTTGCTCTATGTTTCGCTAATAGCTTCGCCCAAGGACTTTGTGATTTTTTGTTCGCATTTTTCCTAAATAGTCCCACTCAAGACTATTCCAAATCACACCTTAGCTTGTCGCTCAGTGCCATACAGCCAGAGTTTTAATTCATGAAAGGTACATCACCTTGGTACACCACGTGGTCGGTCCAAACCATCAACCAACCATATGACCGACTTCGAGTCGAGCTAGCGGCTAGGCTCAATATAATGAAATGCGTGTCTTGATGCGGGCTACTGACGGTCTGAACAATGTAGCTCGCTAGCTCGTCTCTAAACTTGTGTTTTGGTCGAATATTGGGTGTTCATGTACCACTTCGGGTAACATGGACTTTGGTGCAACTTTACCACTTGTGCACTTAATAACTTCCCGGTCATTCAAGTCTTTGCCTTCATACTTTCAGGGTAGTTAGGTCTCGTCGAGACCTTTCCATACATATGCCAAACTCATCGATCGGACATCTATAGCCCGAGTTATTCGCGGTACACCGTACCTTACCCTGTTTTTTCCTCAATTGGGTACAAACCTTGGAACACCCATATCGCCCCTTTAGAGACTAGCTGGCACGTTGGCCTCATATAATGATAAGTGCACCTCAACTAGGGCTACTGACGGTCAGAACATTTCAACTTGCTAGCTCGGGCCCACACTTGTGTTTTTCTCGAATATATGGTTCAAGTGTGCCACTTTGGGCACTTTTGGACATTTTGTCCCCACACAACTTTCTTGCCTTGGTAGATAGGGTCTTGTGTTTTTGGGCAAAAAGATGCACCAAGATATGGTCTAACTTTCGTTCTTGTACCGCAAAGCGCTACCTCCAACACCCGAGGAGATAGAAAGTGATTATGTTCGGTATATCGGTCTTCCATGGCCTACTATGGTAAGCCCCTGCAGGTATGCAACCGAAGGTGCTTGGTACATGTATTTGGTGCAAAATCGGTGCAAAGTAGGTGTTTCCTTGATCGGGCTATAACTTTCTTGGTTGATGTTGGATTGCTTTGCGGTCTTCGGGGGATAGTTAGGGAACATGTTGGCCAACATTTTCTTATTCCTCAGCCTGGCCGTACCTCCTACCGTCTAGGCGGTATTCATGCTCTAAGTTGGAACTTGTGTTCCTTCGGGCAACTTTTCTGACTTTGACGCTTAATATCTTCCGTTCATATGCAGTCTAAGCTCTGCAACTCTCAGGAAAGCTAGTACTACTCATTTCCTTTCCATATCAGTCTTTGGCTTGTCGATCCAATGTCTACAGCCTTAGTTATTCACGTTCCCTGTGAAGGTAGGTTTTTGCCCATTTTCCAGTTCATGTGGTAACATTCCCGGACTTTGCCGGCTTTCTCTTCATGTGGTAACTTGCTTGCTTGTGTGGTAACTTGGAAGTGTATGTCTGACAGACCCAATCTCGGACTTAGCCGATTTTTCTCTTCATATCATATGGATCAATCACTAGGCCATCTTGCTTGCTTGTGTGGTAACTTGAAAGTGTATGTCTGACAGACCCAATCTGGGACTTAGCCGATTTTTCTCTTCATATCATATGGATCCATCACTAGGCCATCTTGCTTGCTTGTGTGGTAACTTGGAAGTGTATTTCTGACAGACCCAATCTGGGACTTAGCCGATTTTTCTCTTCATATTATATGGATCCTGGACTTAGCCGATTTTTCTCTTCATATCATATGGATCCATCACTAGGCCATCTTGCTTGCTTGTGTGGTAACTTGGAAGTGTATTTCTGACAGACCCAATCTGGGACTTAGCCGATTTTTCTCTTCATATCATATGGATCCATCACTAGGCCATCTTGCTTGCTTGTGTGGTAACTTGGAAGTGTATTTCCGACAGACCCAATCTGGGACTTAGCCGATTTTTCTCTTCATATCATATGGATCCATCACTAGGCCATCTTGCTTGCTTGTGTGGTAACTTGGAAGTGTATGTCTGACAGACCCAATCTCGGACTTAGCCGATTTTTCTCTTCATATCATATGGATCCATCAATACGCCATCTTGCTTGCTTGTGTGGTAACTTGGAAGTGTATGTCTGACAGACCCAATCTCGGACTTAGCCGATTTTTCTCTTCATATTATATGGATCCATCACTAGGCCATGTTGCTTGCTTGTGTGGTAACTTGATAGTGTATTTCTGACAGACCCAATCTGGGACTTAGCCGATTTTTCTCTTCATATCATATGGATCCATCACTAGGACATCTTGCTTGCTTGTGTGGTAACTTGGAAGTGTATTTCTGACAGACCCAATCTGGGACTTAGCCGATTTTTCTCGTCATATCATATGGATCCATCATATGGCCATCTTGCTTGCTTGTGTGGTAACTTGGAAGTGTATTTCCGACCGACCCAATCTCGGACTTAGCCGATTTTTCTCTTCATATTATATGAATCCATCACTAGGCCATCTTGCTTGCTTGTGTGGTAACTTGAAAGTGTATATCTGACAGACCCAATCTTGGACTTAGCCGATTTTTCTCTTCATGTCATATGGATCCTTCACTAGGCCATCTTGCTTGCTTGTGTGGTAACTTGGAAGTGTATGTCTGACAGACCCAATCTGGGACTTAGCCGATTTTTCTCTTCATATCATATGGATCCATCACTAGACCATCTTGCTTGCTTGTGTGGTAACTTGGAAGTGTATTTCTGACAGACCCAATCTGGGACTTAGCCGATTTTTCTCTTCATATCATATGGATCCATCACTAGGACATCTTGCTTGCTTGTGTGGTAACTTTAAAGTGTATTTCTGACAGACCCAATCTGGGACTTAGCCGATTTTTCTCGTCATATCATATGGATCCATCATATGGCCATCTTGCTTGCTTGTGTGGTAACTTGGAAGTGTATTTCCGACCGACCCAATCTCGGACTTAGCCGATTTTTCTCTTCATATTATATGGATCCATCACTAGGCCGTCTTGCTTGCTTGTGTGGTAACTTGATAGTGTATTTCCGACCGACCCAATCTCGGACTTAGCCGATTTTTCTCTTCATATCATATGGATCCATCATATGGCCATCTTGCTTGCTTGTGTGGTAACTTGATAGTGTATTTCCGACCGACCCAATCTCGGACTTAGCCGATTTTTCTCTTCATATCATATGGATCCATCATATGGCCATCTTGCTTGCTTGTGTGGTAACTTGATAGTGTATTTCTGACAGACCCAATCTCGGACTTAGCCGATTTTTCTCATCATATAATATGGATCCTGGACTTAGCCGATTATAAGGTTATTATATATGGATCCTGGACTTAGCCGATTTTTCTCATCATATAATATGGATCCTGGACTTAGCCGATTATAAGGTTATTATATATGGATCCTGGACTTAGCCGATTTTTCTCTTCATATAATATGGATCCTGGACTTATCCGATTATTAGGTTATTATATATGGATCCTGGACTTAGCCGATTTTTCTCTTCATATAATATGGATCCGGGACTTAGCCGATTTTTCTCTTCATATAATATGGATCCGGGACTTAGCCGATTTTTCCCTTCATATAATATGGATCCGGGACTTAGCCGATTTTTCTGTTCAAATAATATGGATCCGGGACTTAGCCAATTTTTCTCTTCATGTGGTAACGTATGCCAATCGCTCACAAGTCATGGGATAAGGGTACTTGTGTTCTTCCATCTTCTAAGTCCCGCACGGGGACATCGTGATCGCCCCAAGTCCGGAATAGCGCCAAGTCAAGCCCCACGGTGGCCGTGCAGGACCTGTTAGCGGCGGCCCCACTGACAGCACTAATCCGGACTTAGAAATTATATCTTTCTAATCGAACACCACACACGCAACACCACCATACCACCATCTCCTTGCAAGTACCTAAGTACCCGCAACTCCATGGTGAAGGCAATGTCACTCCATCACCAACCTCTTTGCACTGCAAGCACTTACGTACCAACAACACTCCGAAGAAGGCAACGGCGCGCGATGCTCGACTCCACACACCACACCACACCACACCACCGATGGCCAGCCAGCCAGCCAGCCCAGCTAAGGGCTAACCAACCAACCAACCACCAATGGCCT